>NC_134533.1:101301176-101605214 GCF_050624435.1 Tenrec ecaudatus | reverse complement strand
CACTGCTGGTGGACCTGTAGATATGCACAGCCATTATGGACATTGATTTGGCAATATCTAAAACAGTTGGAAATGGAGCTACCATATGATCCAACAATCCCCCTACTGGGCATATACGCAGAAGAGACATAAAACAAATCATGGTCAGGCATCTGCGCTCCAATGTTCAGCACAGTTCACAATTGCAAGGTGTTGGAAAGAGCCCAAATTCCCATCAACAGATGAATGGATTAAAAAGCCCTGGTACGTACATACAATGGAGTATTACACATCCCTAAAAATCAGTGAAGAACGCATGAAGCACATCACCACATGGGAAGAACTGGAGGGAATTATGCTAAGTGATGTAAGCCAAGCACAAAAGGACAAGTACTACATGAGTCTGCTGAGATAAACTCAAAAAATTCAAAACGGACATAGGAAAGAAGATATTGTATACATACGTCCCTGGGGTGAGGTCCAGGTAATATGGCAGGGGCCAGACTAAACTCAGAGATACAGATGGAATACGTATGGTAGTCCATTAGAAAGGAGGGGTGAAAAAGGTAGGGGTAGCCGGGGGAAGAGGTCACTAACCCACACAGGGGAAGAGTGCTGATTGTGTCTCCACAGCAAAAGAGGGACCAGACTTCAACCTGGAGGGCTAAGACAAGAACACAACACACTGACATGAAGCAGGGAACCCATAGAGAGGATGAGGGGCCGGCCCCATTACCAACTAAGTGGACAGCACCACCCTCCCTCCAAGAAGAATTCACTTCAGAGGACAGCACTGGAAAGCACTAATGCTACAGCTCAAGAAGAGGGACTGGTCAGAGCACACAGGAGCCAACAAGTGGGGAAAGGGGAAAGGAAAAACAAGAGGGAAGCACATCCTGGCTCACCAAACCCTGAGGACAATATTCCTGCTCAGAACAGCAATGAACAGAGATGACCACAGGGACAGCTTCACCACAGGACACACCATTCCTCATTGACCCATAGCACCATTGTCAATACCACTAGAGACACACGGTGGTAATTGTGCCCACCATGAGCTCACTATGCCGAAGCCAGCCTCTGGGGGCATGCAGAAGAGCAGCCAGGTGAGCAGAGCAATGAAGTTCCCAGGGATAGAGGCGGTGCCAGGGCATGGCACCCAATCAGACTCGACTGGAAAGCACCGTGAAGGACAAAAAACAGACCCTGAACTTTTTATATGTTTTTATATGTGTGTGTGTGTGTGTCGTTATTGTTGCAGCTATTGCTTTACTTTCTGTTGTTATTTCGTTGGTCTCAGTATTGTGATGGTACATAGCATGTCTACCTGGAAGGGATAGGTGGAATAAACAAGCCAGAAGAGAGAACAATGGGATGACAGGTCTGGGGGATATGGGAGTAGGGGAGGCAGGGGAAAGGAAGTAGGTGTTTACAAGCCCAGGGACAAGGGAACAAAAACTGATGCAAACTCAGTGGCAAGGAGGGTTTGGGAAGTCTGACACGGCTGGATCGAGGGCAATGTAACCAAGAGGAATTCCTAAAACCCAAAGGAAGGCAGAACATGATAGTGCGACAAGAGGGAAGTACAAAGAAATAGAGGAGAGAACTAGGAGGCAAAGGTTAGTCATAAAGACTTAAATACAGGCATATAAAGATGTAAATATATTTATATACAACGATGGGGAAATAGATCCATGTACATATATTTATAGGTTGAGTATTAAGAAAACAGATGGACAGTGGGCCACTGCACAAGTACTCCCTCAACACATGAACACTTTGTTCTAACAATTCGACAGTCTGAGATGCTCACCTTCCTGGCATGATTGCTGAAGACAATGGGTGCACAAGCAAATGTGATCAAGAAAGCTGATGGTGCCCAGCTACCAAAAGATATAGCACCCGAAGTTGCTGAAGACAATGGGTGCATAAGCAAAAGTGGTGAAGAAAGCTGATGGTCCCCAGCTACCAAATTATATAGCATCTGGGGTCTTAAAGGCTTGAAGATAAACAGGCAGCCATCTAGCTAAGAAACAACAAAACTCACATGGAAGAAGCATACCAGCCTGTGAGATCACAAGGCATCAAAGGAATCAGGTATCAGGCATCAAAGACAAAAAAAACAAACAGCATTGTGAATGAGGGGGAGCGCAGATTGGGGATCCAGGGCCCATCTATGGGAAATTAGACATCCCACTGCAGAAGGGCTGCAAGGAGGAGATGATCCAGTCAGATTTCAGTGTAGCAACAATGAAATATACAATTTTCCTCTAGTTCTTGAGTGCTTCTTCCTCCCCACTTTCATGATCACAATTCTACCTTACATATCCAGCTGTACTGGAGGATGTACACTGGCACAGATAGGAGCTGAAAATACAGGGAATCCAGGACAGATGAACTCTTCATGACCAGTGGTGAGAGTGGTGATGTTGGGAGAGTGAAGGGAAGGTGAGGGAGAAAGGGGGAACAGATTACAAGGTCTACATATAACCCCCTCCCTGGGGGGTGTACAGCAGCAAAGTGGGTGAGGGATACGTCAGATGGTGTAAGATATGACAAAATAATAATTTATAAATTATCAAGGGGGAAGGGAGGAGCGGAAAAAATGACAACTTGATCCCAAGGACTCAAGTAGAAAACAGGTGTTTTGAGAATGATGATGGCAACGTATGTAAAAATGTGCTTGACACAATTGATATATAGTGTATGAGCCCCTAATAAAATGATTTTTTAAAATGTCAGCCTTGTAAACACAATAGGAAAGTTCTAGGCTCTTCTATGGGGTTAATATGACTTGAAAATAGACTCAAGAACACCTAACACATCAACAATGATACCCTCAAACCACTGACTTTTATTCAATTCTGACTCAGAGTGACACTATGATACAGAACTTCCTCATAAGGTTTCCAGGACTTCAAATCTTTACAGAAGTCAAATGCCTTATCTGTCAAATTTGAACCGCCAGTCTGGACCTGGGTCACCAAGTACCTTCACCACTACACTTAACAGAACTCCTTACAAGAAAAATATCCCATCTCCACCCACTGCCATGAAGTCAATTTTAACTCATAGAGACGGTGTAAGTTTCCTGGGACTTTCTAAATCTTTACAAGTGACTCATATGTCTCCTGTGGATCAGCTGGTGGGTTGAACCATTATGGTGGCTAGTAGTCCAACACTTACTTGACATTGCCACCGGTCTTCCACAAGAATCATATGTGTCTGTATGAACCAAAGCAAGTTTGTTGCTATGACTAAAGTATGACGTTTCTCTGTTACACTTCTTGGGCCTTTCGGGGAGTGGGGATGGGGAAGGAGTGGTAATACTTTGAACATTTCAGTTAAGTCTATCATGTAAATAACATAATTATATAAAAATTAAAAAGCATTTAAGCCCTTTTCATGACTGATTATAATTATTCCAAGTCTTTCAAAAAATAAAATACTGGAAAACAGAATGATGTCGCAATGCAAAACAAAGCTTAAAGGATTAAAGATAATGAATAATAGTTAAGCCTACATGCCTTTTTCTAAGATTCATAGTCACTTGCAACAGCAAGGCTTCATGGAAAGGAGTCTTGGTAGCTGTGATAGTCTGGGTACTTTAGAAAAATGAATCCACAGAAATTCATGTATAAGAGAGAGTTTTATATAAAGGTTAAATGCACATCAAGAAAACATCCCAACCCAGTGCTGCTCAAGCCCACAAGTCCAACATTAACCCATATGTTCAATACCAATCCACAAAGTCCTCCTCCATCTCACAAAACACACACCATGACATCAACTGCAGGAAGAAAGCCAAGTCAGTGAATGTGTAAGCATCTCAGCGCTGGCAGGGGTCTCCACACGGGTGCTCCACCACCCAGGGCTGCATCGGGGTAGGTTCCATAGGCTTCTTCTCCTTGGGGATGTCTTGCCGGAAGTAAGCCTTACCACCTGAAGTAGGGAACTGGCTAAGGTAGACGCATCCTAGTCTGAACATCAGAAAGCAAGAAACCTGAGAACTAGAAAGGTGAGACTCACCAAGCCATTTATCCCTCTGCCATTCAATTAACTCCACATGTGTTTATCGGCCAGGTTGACACAATAAGTTAATTACCTCAACCTACCCCTTGCCAAATTGGCACCTGTACATAATTCTTTAGCCTCACAATTGCAATTAATTAACACCTACATCTTAATCCTACAATCCTGTGAGTATGTTCCAGCACCTGTGAAAGTTTGTAAGCCAACCACTTCATGCCTTTATCCTGCCTATTTTGGATATACAATTTATATACTGCCCACTTACATCAACCCAGTGCTCTGAGAAGACAATCATTTTCTGACATGAAGAATCTTCATTCCAGTTGAAACATTGTGAAGTCTGCATCCATAAGCAAAGTCAAATCCAGAGAGGCCATCCATAAAGTCAGCAACAATATGCACCAATTCACAGGCCCAAAAATCTCTGTCTGGCCAGGCAGGTTCTGGTCAACTCAATGTGAGCTGCCTCACTCAGCCTCCAGAGGGTGCCCATTAGTTGTCTTGCCTTTTGACCATGGGCTCTCACCAATACTCAACAAGCCTAGACCCCTCGTGCTAAGTCATGAACTTTAGACCATTCATCCCATTCTCATATTCTCCTCTAGTGCCTGTAAACCAGTCCACAGGTGTCTTTATTGCTGCATTTCTCCCACTTCCACTCAACAAGTGGATCCAGGTGGTCACCTAGCAAGCATTTGAGCCTGCTCTCAGGTTCCCTTTAACTTTCAGTCCTAGAAGGGAGTTTTCTTCGTGGTTCCAGATTTTTTTCTCCAGCTTCTGACAAAGACCATTGGTTCCTGAGTACTCCAAGGCACTGGGTGAGGCATATCTTTTCAAAGCTTTCTTTACAGGTATGGCCTAAACCCATCTAAAGACCAAACTTTAATGGTTGAAAGCAAATAGGCTTATAAGCTTTCTATTTTCATATTTTCCTTATTTTCCCTAGAAAACCACCTAGTAAACAGCTTGGCTTAGCTGACCTCTGGCTAGACAAACTACCATGAGGGAGAGGTCAAACAAACATCTACTCTCCATCTTATGATTTGTTTCTCCAGAACCCCACTCCCAAGATACTATAGTGTGTTAGTCTGGTTACTTCAGAGAAACAAATCCACAGAAACACGTGTAAGAGAGAGTTTTATATAAAGGTTAAGTGCTCATCAAGAAAACATCCCAACCTAGTGCTGCCCAAGCCCACAGTCTCCCATTTGTCCTATATCAATCAACAAAGTCCTCCTCCATCTCACAAAACACACACTATGACGCCGACTGCAGGAGGAAAGAGGAATCAGTGAACATCTCAACACTGGCAGGGGTCTCCACAGGGGTGCTACAGCACCCAGGGCTACATAGGATTAGGTCCATGTGGCTTCTCCTCATAGGTGTCTTGCAGGAAGTGAGCCGTGGCAGCTGAAGTAGGGAACTGGCTAAGGCAGCTGCACCCCGGTCCGACCATCAGAAAGCAAGAGACCCAAGAACTAGAAAAGTGAGGCTCACTGATGCATTTATCCCTCTGCCCTTCAATTAACCCCACATGTGTTTATCGGCCAGGTTGGCACAGTAAACTAACTTATCAGTGTCACAGTAATTAAGCACAGACCTGATAACTGGCTCAAACACTGCAGTTGCGACACCTGGCAATCTGGACCTACAAGACTACAGACCAGGACCCCTTTGGAACAATTTCCATTGTGTGGTGTTAGGGTCTCTAAATTGGAGTCACCTCCATGAGATACAACAGCAAATGTACATATGAACAATGATACGTAGGGAAGAGGAAAGAGAAGGACGTGAAAGGAACATTTTAAACACTTTTCTGTTAGGAGGAAAACTGACTTAGACTAAGGCAGTTCCAGTTCTCGCATGGCAGAAAGCTTAAGCCAACACACAACTAATGAGACTCTTTAGAGCATGGCAAGATCTCATTAAATTGAGTAGTGTCTGATCTTGCCATGTTAGGCATTTTAATAACTTTCTTGTAAATTGCTGAGAGAAAGAGAGAGAGAGAGAGAGAGAGAGAGAGAGAGAGAGAGAGAGAGAGAGAGAGAGAGAGAGAGAGAGGAGAGATTCTATGTAACTCAAGTATATCTCTGAATTCAGTGAAATAACTATTGCCACTGGTTCATTTCAAAACCAATGTTCATTGACTGTACCCATCTGTAGATTAGCTATGTCATAAATGTAATCACTTCTTGGACTTTTGAGTAAGATTAAGTTTAGAAATGCATTCATATGATTCAAATATGGATTTGTGACAATATCCAATATCACAAGTAATTATATACCCATCCCATGTTAGAGAACCTATATTGAAACTTTGAATGCTGGCATGATAAGACGGTCCTTTCCTGAGATCAATTTAGGACTCACCAATGAAAAATCTTAAAGTATACATGTCATTTATTTAAGAATTCCCTTTCTAGAAATTGAAATTAAATAAAGATAATGTCATGATTTAGCTAGAAGGGTGGTTAATGCAGCACTATTAGTGGGCAACATTAAAGCAAGCCAAATATCCAACCATGAAGATACCATATAGACTCACATGCAGCCTTTGAAAAATAACTAGAAATGTTTAACTGGCATGCTAGTTATTCACAAAGTATAAAATATTATATATAATAAGTTTTAAGAATTGAGATTAGGCCTTGATTTTAGTATATCAGTTCCTAAGTTCTTGATTTATTCTTTTCTAATATGTCTCTTACACAAGTTAATTCTGGATCTAATTTTTTTCAAATTCAAAGTGTTTTGCCTTATAAAATGTTTTCTTGACATCTTTTGTATAATAAAGGATATATATGTATATGTTTAATTTTAGAAACCACTAAGGCACCAGAGTCCTCTCCCAATACACACATAACTATATGCCCTCTTTTGTTTCTAACTAAATAATATCTATCCACTGGGATATCAAATGATAGCATGGAACTCAAAATTTATCGATCCTTTGCATACATTTACTAACAATATGAAGGTCATATTTCCAGTTCTGGAAGACTGCAGTCCTACAGCCAAGGTATCTGCAGTTCTCTGTTCCTCCCTGAGAGGAATGGACTCTATTCAATCCCTTGTCATTTCTGCGATCTGGAGAACACCTTCATATCTTGGTCCTGGTCCCTTCATCCATCGTGAAAGCCAGCAGTATAGCATTTTTAAGTCTTTCTCCCTCTCTTTCATCTCTGCATTATTATCCCAGCCCCCTCTGAAGCTCAGGCTCTGTTTTAAAATCTTTCCAACAGGGCTCTGTTTTTCAAATATTGGGTGAGGTTGACTAACTCGGTATACTCGTAATAATTTCCCATAAATACATTCACAGGGCATGGGGATTAAGAGGTGATCATTTTTAGGAGGGCTCTTCTATACAGTAGAGTTTCTAAATAATTCTGTTCTTTAATCATTCCACTCCCTTTTTAATATTCCTCAATGCTGCGGGACTGTCTTAGTTGGCCTCCATTTCCATCCTCAATTTGCATGAACTTTCCATTCCTCTCTGAGTTCAGCCCCATTCACCTAGCTTTGTGCCTTCCTTTCTATGCACGCCTTCCTCTTTAGTCCAGGTAAGAGATAGGAGCTGAATAAGTAAAGCAATGACAAGATGAACAGGTAAAAGAGGACTGCTTAATTATGCCGAGACAGTAGAATTAACTGGACTTAGTGAAATACTAATTTTGAGGAAGTTTGAGGTGAGGGACTAAGGAAGAAAACTAGAAAAATACAAAAGTGTTTTCAAAAGGACTGATTTGGGGATAAAGGATAATCAAGAATTTGGAATATTTTGAGTTTGTGACATTTGTCAGATATGCAGATGAGCAGGTGAAATACATGTTAAGATACAAGAAACATTAATTTCTAAATACCATTAGGCAAAATAGGAGCCAACTTTTTAAGTCCCTGACATTACATTTTAATTGTTTATATGTTTATAAAAACAAGATATGTAATTGACAAGATATCAAACTATTATTGTATAAAGGTATTTGCCTATATGGGCTCCTCTGTGTTCATTTTCAGCTGATTTTCATATTTTTGCAAGACCATTGCAAATGATAAATAATAAGATAATTTTTTATTTGCAAGGTAATGTCAAGCATCTCACCAACTGCAAAAGACAGCCGGCCCACCATCTTCAGATATTCAGTGTTAGAGATTTAATTCCAGGGGCAGGCTATGAATAGCTAACTGGTGAGATTTGTCTTTAGCTTGCTTGCAAAGCTTTATTTGATGCTGATTCATAAATTATACTTACTGCATTACAGAATCTCATTATGCTTCATTAGGAAAAGCATACTAAATAGAAGTTAGAATTACATGTCAGGCACTGCCTGTGGGATAAAAAAGCCAATAAAGGCAACAGCATTGAGGCCTGCAGGCATAAAGAGTCAAGAAATGAGACACTAGTCCTCTAATCTCTGATATACAGCATGGCATGCATTACATAATGAAAGATGCCCAATTTATAGTTCAGACCAATTATCAAACTCTTAAGTTAGGAGATTTTGATTATATCCTCAGCCCTCACTATACAATCCCATGGCATGAAAGAGTATGGTTATCTCAGTGCCTGGAATGTAATATGTGATTTTTAAAAAGTCTTTCAAGACAAGGTAGTGATAAATTTAATCATTTAATAAGTTAATAGTCTTTTTAATCAAAAGTGTTAAAATCTATCTAAAGATAGATGAAATATTTTTATCTAACATTTTAACACAGGTTTATAAATGGACTTAATTTCATACATATACAGAGCTGGATAAGTGAAAGACTCAACATCTGTATTTAAATTTTTCAATTATTAGTCATAGATTATAGTGCTTACAAGGTAAGTGTGATAGTTAAGGATTTCTGTCAGTTTCGCTGGACCAGAACTCTCAGTGATTTGGTAGCTAAGGCCTAGTAATACACCAGGATCAGTGGTGGGAATCAGCCTTTATACTGGTTCGGCAGAACAGATACCTAATTTTTTTTTTCCGCACAAGGGAGTCCTTTAATAGAAGTCGATACAGACAGGAGACACAACAGGTGCCCGTTCACAGCAGGGTCGTGGGCCCCAGGCCAACATGGTGCAATGGCTTTCCGCTCCCCACCCTGGGTTCTAGCCCACAGGGGGGATGCAGGAAAGATGGTTTTAAAAAACAGGGAGGTACTACTTCTTCACTTTCTTGGAAAAGGGGACTTGGAAAGAGAGCAGAGACCCCACCCACCAGACCAGGACTGGAGCCTGGGTCCCTCCCCCAGCTGTCTGCCCAGAGATACCTAATTTTTTGTTGAGCTCAGCAAACTGCTTGTTAAAGTGATATTTATAATCAGGGTTCTCCTTAAGGTGGACAGCTTGGCAGCCACCCAATGTGAAAATCACAGATTTACATTGCTTACTCTTCTTTAATGTTCATCTGCTCAACAGCATATTCTCAGTGCCTGCAATCTTCATTCTGTCTTAGGTATGAAAAATTAAATGAAACTGTGCTTGTCTATTCATTTAATAAAACGTGTTATGCTTTTGATGAAATGCTACAATTTTATTCCCTAGAATGTGTTACTTCAGGAAACAAACAAATAACGAAAAGGGAAAGTCCCAAACAAGAAGGTGACATGTCATTCATTTCAGCATTGTGTTATGTCCCATATTCCAACCATATATTACACGTGAAAGTGTTCAAAGAGCTAAAATTATCATCAGAACAATTGCTGTAATTTTAATAGAAGCAGAAGAGTGTTTTAGAGATATACATAATATGTTCAGAGAAAAGTCACTCAATTGTTTCTAATTATCAAACACACTGACTATTGTATAATTGACCTATGTGGTATTTATATAATCCTTTGTCAATTTGAGAGGATTAAGAATGAAGGGATGAAGTCTAGTCCATCAATCAGGTCATAGGCAATGAGGCCTCTGTGTGGGCATGGTCTTCTCCTAAAGATTCTGGGAACTACAGTATTCCTCCTTGGAGGTGGGAGACACTCTCTCTCTGCTCATTTCTGTGAGACAGATATGACCAGAAGCCACATGATGCTGCCCCAATGCAGCCAGAGCCCTGGAAACTGGAGAAGCCATGTGGAGACCCCGGCCAGCTTTGAGATGCTTACAGTGCCACTGGATCCACAACACTTCCCACCTATTGGCCTGCGATCTTCCTGAAGTTGGCATCATTGCGTGTGTATTGTGAGTCTGAAGAGGACTTTATAGATTGGTATCGGACATATGGGCTAACATAGGATTTATGGACTTAATCTGAACTGGACTGGAATATTTTCTCAGTGTTCATTTGTTCCTGTATATAAAGCTCTTTCTTATACACACATGAGTGGCTAGTCTACCTGGACGAACACAACCTACCTCTAAAGGAATGGGAGCCTACTCCTTCAGTGAAAAGATGTTTAAGGATAAATGACACAGACGATGTGGCTCAGATAAAAAAGGAAAGATTCTGCAAGTGTGGACGCCAATCAAGAATGGAAACATCTTAAATAGTTCCATTGTTCTTTTATCAGGCATTATTTAATAATTTTTCATTAATATTTAAAAACTCATAACATAATCTAGTTTTGTATACCTCTTTTATTGTTCCTATTTAAGAATTAACTGTGTGAAATAATAAACTACGTTTTGATATATAATTTTTTATACTTAAAATGGTACTTTGGGTCTCGAACTTGAATTATTTGAATCCCACCACTGCCAGGGTTGTTACATAACACATTGTAATCAACTCCTTAATGAGATATGCAATGAACAGCCAATACATTGTAAGAAGATTAGGTCTGACCTAATTCTCGTATAAGAAGACTAGAGTTTGGCTGCTTCCTGCTAGGTTTGGATCCCATGTCTAGCCCACCAACTTCCTAGTCTTTGTATTTGTGTCAATGAATGACCATATTGCCTATTGACTCTGGGAGCTATCAACAACCTACCATCTGACCTGCTCATCTTGGATTTGTTGGTCTCTGGAGCTACAAGCATGACTTAATATACCTGGATTCCTCTGCCTCTGCCCCCACTAGACAGTCATCTTCCTGCTTATCTTCCTGTTTTCTGATTCATCTCCCTGCTTTCTAGCATCTTCTGCTACATGAGTTAGGAAAAGCCTTAAGCTTAATATCTGGCCCAGAGACCTGAACTGGGCTGGGCACATTCTACAAATATGTGAGCAATTTCTGGATATAAATCTATTCTCTGTCTCTCTATGTTTCTTTCTCTCTCTCTAAATATAAATATATAGATAGATGGATATAGAAATATAACACATATATATATCTATGACTATATATGAATGAATTATATATACCAATAATATAATATTAAATGTACATGTTTAATATTATATTACTGTTATACATTTATATGGAGAAAGTGAGAGACCAGCCTAACACATTTTCTTTCTTTTATTAATCATTTCATTCAGAGCATTTACAAATCTTATAACAGTCCATCGTTCAATTGTATGAAGAGTACTTGTAGATATATTGCTATCATCATTTCCAAAACATTTTCTTTCTACTTGAATCCTTGGTATCAGCAACTCTTTTTGTCCCTTCCCTCCCCCACTCTCCCAACCTCATGAATCCTTGATCAATTATATGTTATTGCTGTTATCTCATGTCTGACACCATCTATTGAACTTCACCCACATTTTTTTCATCCCCCTGTAAAGGGGCTTACATATCCAACTTTGTGATAAGTTCTCCCGTTCTTTCCCCTCCCCCCACTCTCCCGTTACCCTCATGGTATTGCTACTCCCAATACTGTTCTTGAGTAATTTATCTGTCCTGGATTCCATGGGTCCAGAGCTCTGATGTACCAATGTGCATACTCCAGTTTAGCCAGATTTATAAGGTAGAACTGGGTCATGATAGTCGGGAGGAGGAAGCATTCAGGAACCAGAGTAATGTCATTTGTTTCCTTGGTGCTAGACTGCACCCTGGTTGAATCATCCATTCCTTGTGACATTGTGTGAGGGAATGTCCAATTGTCTATAGGTGGGCTCGGTGTCTCCATTTCAATTCCCTTGTTCACATTGATATAATCTTCATTTTGGATCTTTTTATACCTCACACCTGATCTCGTCGACACTTCATGATCACACAGGCTGGTGTGCTTCTTCCATGTTTGCTTTGTCACTTTCCTGCTAGATGGCCATTTGTTAAACTTCATGTCTTTAAGACCCCAGATGCTATATCTTTTGATAGCTGGCCACCACCAGCTTTCTTCACCACATTTACTTATGTACCCATTTTATCTTCAGCTATTATGTTGGGAAGGTGAGTATCAAAGAGTGCTAGGTTGTTAGAGCAAAGTGTTCTTGCTAACACATTCTTGAAATAAATTTCTGTATTTATTTATAATCTATTGTATAATAAATATGATTAAAATAATGATATCTTATCAAGTATATTTAAATCATATATAATATAAGAGAGAGGGCTAGAGACCAGCCTAACACAGCAATGAAAAAGATGAGATGGATTGACACAATGTTTGCAGGAGAAGCTCAAACTAGGAACACAATTGGAAAGATGGTTAAGGACTGGGCAGTGTTGTACATAGGGGTGCTCTATGTTTTAGCCCATTTGATGGCACCTGACAATAATAATGACCACAAAGGCCAAACTCACCGTCATCGTGTCGATTCTGACTCACAGAAACCTTTTGCAGGTTTCTGAAAAGAAAGGCCCAGTCTTTCTCCTGCTGGTGTTTCTACCTTCCGACCACACAGCTGGCAGCCCAACAGATAACCACTACACCACCGGGGCTCCTCATAATAACAGATATGTGCTTCTGAGCGGAGCTGATTTTACTCCTCTAGAGAACCTGCCAAAGGCAATAAGTCAAATTAGCAAATAATAGATTGTTTTACATTAGGGATGATGAAGCAAATATTCAAGGCAAATGAGAATATCCCTCACATGAAATTCTCAATTTTGTATATTTTAGTATGTGCATCCTAAATATCAGAGCTGTTTAGCATGCACATTTAAATAACTTGACAGAAATTAATTTATGTTATAATGCATCTATTATATTGTTGTTGTTAAGTGCCATCAAATCAGTCCATAGAGCTCCAATATCCAATAGAATGAAGGGATGACAGATCCTGCACAGGCCTCACTGTATGTTGGAGCCCACTGCAGTCACTGTATCACACTATTTATGGAGGGTCGTCTTCTGCTCAGCTGTCCGTCCGTTTTACTAAGTGTGAGGCCCTACTCCATAGACTAGTCTCTCTTGATCATGCGTCCCAAGTATTTGAGGCATTGCTTCTAACTCTCCATAGTTAGCATTCTGGTTGGATGCTTTCCAACAGATTTGATTGTGTTTTTGGTAGCTCAGGGTACTTTGAATATTCTTTATCAGCACTACTATTTAAATGCATTGACTCTTTTTTGGTCTTTAATCAATGTTCAACTTTTATATAGATATGGGACAATAGAAAATACTAGGACTTGAGTCAGGTTCATCTTAGTCCTAAAAGTAACTTTTTTGTTTTTCAACACTATAAGGAGGTCTTGTACAGCAGATTTACTCAATGCAATGTGTCTTTTAATCCCTTGACTTCTACCACCATGAGTGCTGATTGTGGATCTAAGCATGACAAAATGCTTAATAACTTGATCATCTTTTCTCTGTGTATCACCTCTTACCAACTGATCCAGTTGTGATGATTTTGAGATTCTTTACATGGAGTTGTAATCCGTACTGAAGGCTGCTATCTGTGACCTTTATTAACAAGTGCTGCGAGTTCTCCTCATTTTCAGCAGCAAAAGTTTGTCATCTGCATATCACTGGTCATTCATAAACTCCTCCAATCCTGACGGCACTTCCCTCGTCAGATAAGCCAGCCTGTCTGATATCTTTTGCTCAGTATCCAGATTGAATACGTATGGGGAAAGGATATAATCCCAAGGCAAACCTTTCCTGACTTTTAACCCAGCACTAGTCCCTTGTCTTTGCACAATTGCCTCTTGATCCCCGTACAAATTGCTCATGAGAACAATACAGCTTTCTGAAATTCCCCTTCTTCTCATGGTTGTCTGTCATTGATTATGGTCCACAGAGTCAGATATCTTTGCATATTCCATTAAGCACAAGTAAACACCATGCTGATATTCTTTGCGTTCAGCCAGGATCCATCTGACATCAGAAATTGTGCTCATATCCATTGTTCAATGTCCTTTGTTGAAACCACATGGAACATCTGTCAGTTCCCTGTTAATATCCTGCTACAACAATAGCCATATGGCCGTTGGCAAAATTTTGCTTCCACATGATATCAATTCTAGTGTTTTATAATTTTAGCATTATAATGAGCCAATTTTAATTGGAATGGGTATTAATATTGATCTCTAACAATCAGTCCACCAAAGAGCTGTTTTCCACACACCTTGACATAGATCACTGAGTGCTTCTAGTGCTTCATCAATGTGAAACATTTCATTTGGTATTCGGTCAATTCCTAGTGCTTTGCTTTTTGACTAATAATTTTCAGCACAGCTTGGACTTCTTCCTTTAGGACTATTGTTCCTTGATCATATTCTCCATGTAACATAAGTTATTATCCATTTTTTAGAACTCAAAGCTGTAAAAAAAACCCTGCTTATAAATATAAGCATTACAATTTTAATGGCTAGTTTATAAGAAGTTTAGAAAAAGGTAGAATTCAAAGATTCTGAAAAAAGAACTATTCAAACTAAGTCCCTCATAGCCAACATTTTCGGCTGCTCACAGTGTTCCAGACTGACATATGTGCATAAAAAAGAAGTAATTAGCAGACGGTTTCTGTTAGGAGTCCTGGTAGTATATGGGTTATGTTTTGAGCAGATCCACATGGTTGGCAGTTCAAAACCACCAGCAGCTCTGCAGGAGAAAAACTTAGCTTTCCAATTCAGCAAACAGTTACAGTCTCAGAATTCCATGGCAGTGGAAGGGGCACTATAAGTCAGCATTCGAAGAGAGGGTCACTATAAATCAGCACTGACTTGGTGATATTGAGGGTTTGGGTCTGTATAGATGGAGCCCTGATTACAGAATGGTTAAGACTCTGCTAAGCAGAAGACTAGCAGTTTGAACCCACCGAAGGCTTCTCAGGAGAGAAGGCTTGATGGTCTGCTCCTATAAACAGTTTAGGAAACCCTTTGGCACCATTCAAGCCTGTCATAAGGTTCGCTATGGGTCCGCATTGACTTGATGGCACACACCGCTGCCAACCTGTAAGAGAGCTGTGCTGGTTTCCCGACATAAGCCAGATCAGTGTGGCATTGTCAATGGCTGTCCTGCCAAGGCAATTGTTGTCCTGGCTGGTGGGGTGTGAGATAAACGTAAATGTATGGAGATGTTTAATGAAGCAGCAAAGTTATGGATTTTGTAATTGGGGAGAGGTGTGTGGTTTTTTCCCTAGACATCCTTCTGAATGGATAGACATATCTGTTGGATTTTTCAGTATATTATTTAGGTGACTAAATGAAGATAAAGTATGAGAGCAAGTAAAAATATTGCTGCAAAATTATAGATAACTTTATTAAGCAAAATATCAAAATGTGAAGCCATTCCTTCTCATAGAGCTTCCTCTGGGTTTAGACCCTTCTGATGGCAAGGTTTCCAGCTCTCTGGTGTGTTCTAGAAAAACTGGCTCCCCTCAAATCACACCACTTCAAAGGAAAGTTTTGACCTTCTTGAGAAATTCAAATTGTGTTCTATTGAAATGTTACTCAAGTTTGGGTCATAAAAAGAAATCTTAAGTGCCCAATCAGGGCTATAGGATGGACGGGACAGATAACATTTCATTACACAGTTATCATGGGATGGCTCTTGGTAACCCCTAAGGAAAAGCAGATCCATTTTTCTGACGAGGTGAACAATTCCTCTGTCTAACCTTCTTGTCCCTTTTCTCACTATTAAAAGCAGTTTTCCATTTTATATATTTTCTTCACAATTACCCCAGTGTTCATAGTATATAGGGCTTTTTTGGGCAAAAGGTATTTAATGATATTAAGACAAATATTATTAGTGAGCGAACTTGTCTGCTGTCATCTAGTGATCACAGAGATGTGTTTAAACAGATTTTAGTCAGAACAAACCCATTCATTTTAAAACTAGAACCCTAATAGCAATACTTTTTAATTTACCCTTGTACATTCAAACAAATTCAAGCTGAAGTTCATGTACTGATTTTATTGTGTTAGAGCCATTATGTTTTAAGATGAAATAATTTGAAACTGCCTACCAGTTCAGAGAAATGAATTCAGTAAAAATTGACCTAATTAGATTTCCAGAGTGAGTCACAATAAATGAAACACAGAATCAATGTACTGAAAAAAGATGATCATCATGTTAAACCATGTGGTTCACTTCTGAAATGAAATTTGGGTAGGATAGGAAAAAGTAAACTTAAATTTCATTATTTTTTTAGCACGTGGCTAATAACTAATCAAAAGAGTTAGAGAGGAAAGAATACAGGATCGCTGAACGATCTCACTTGAAAATAGTCCTATTCTTTTGCTGAAGAACTACTTTATCAGTGTGATTCACTTTAATATGTGTTAAGGAAAGAGAAGTGAGGACCAAAACTAATAGAATGCATTGGAATTTTTAAAAAAGCCCAACTCCCAGAACTTTAAATACATATACATACATACATACATATATATATATATATCTTAGTTAAAGCAAGCTGATAAATGGCAGAAGATCAACAGAATAGAAATCACTTCTCCAGTTTTACACTCTGGTCTGTCAATTATATGCTGCACTTTTGCTTATGACTGATATCAAACAAATCCAGAGCTCTTTTATTTTTTGGTGAATAACTGAATAGGTAATAATAATAAACCCCAGGAAATTGTCATATCCAGTGAAGACTGAAACTCTCCCGAACCCCCACAGCAAATGACAGAAATGCTCTAATAGCATTTCCTTGATGGATAATTACGTATTTGTGTGAAAGGTGATGCATCACAGTATAGGAAATGCTTCCAGTTTATAATCGCTGCAGTTTGACACCTTGATTTCGAGCAGAGAGAGATCGCAGATAGCGGTGCATTCAGGACCGAGGAGAGAATACCATCTGGCAGACTTAAGGAGCTCTTCTCGATGAGCTAGAGTCTTAGTCTCTTACGCCAATTTATTCTTTTTTTATTTTCAATTTCAAGTCAAACTACTTCCAAATTTCTAAACCACAGGTGTCGTAGCTAAAACAAATGTTTTACCAATTTAGGCCACTTATCCTCTGTGTTTTCTGTAATATTACTGTATTTGCCGTGCACTTGCATTATCCATGGTCAAATATTATAAAAATAAGTAAAAGCAAACTGCTTAGAGAAGCTTAAAACGGACTTGCTGCTGCTGAATTCTAATTTGCTTGTAGGCTTTCCAGGAAACCAAAATTTCGACTCATTATCAAGGTGTAGTGGCTAAGGCAAAAAGAACCGGAACAAGTTTTTAAGCCTTTTAAATGCATTACCTGATAAGTATACATGATGGCACTTGCTTTTAAGTCTGGATTTGAATACACGTGAAAACGGAAATAAGCTCCTCTAATAAATGAATTCTTTGAGGTCCAGATTTCACTGCCTCTGAAGAAAATTCACAGCGAGCATTGGTAACAGGTTTTCGAGGCGAATGGAGTGGTGAAAATCCACAGCAGCTCATTACAGGCATTGCGGAAACCAATCCTTCATTTACGTAAAGAGGTGGAAACATCTTAATACACGATTGCAAATTGATAGGAAGAGCTTCAACATTGGAACAGTAATTGGAGGCTGGCTGCAAGGAGCTGCATAGTGAAGACTTTACAGGTCTGTCTTCCTTCCATGGACAATTGAACGCTCGCTGCTTGTTTTGCCTCAGGGTGATCAATTGCTAAGGGAAATATCCTCTACATTTTCCCATGGATGGGGATGATTCATGTCTAGTTCTATGAATTTTTATGACATTCTGTGTAAAATTGGCAGGCTCGTCTGTTGCAGATTCGCAAATGGAAGGTGATTACGGAAAGGTTTTGTTTTCTGTTTCTCTGTTTTTCTCTCCCTCTAATTGGTTTTGCTTTAGGAATCTCCAGACAGTTTTTCTATCTAGCGGTCTGTGAGTCAGGATTATAAACCAAATCACTTTTTAAACATTGCTTTGCTAATACTATTTATTTTTTATTTCACGATGTGAAATGTCAAAATAATCTTATAGATTACTGATATACATTCTATAACAGCCCTGGTTACTCTTCTATTGAATAAAATGGGGACAGGCAGACTGGTTTATTATAATATTAATGGGTGCCATTTTTGTGCTTCTTAAAAGGATACTAGAAAAATATTATTTTTTATTCATTAAATCATGAAATTAAGTTACTTTTAATATCTCTTATAAATGGACTAGGTAATAATCAAGATTTATATTTTAAATTGTCAAATGGAAAATTCCCATCCCACATAGGTATGGTTTCCCCATTATTCCCTCCATAAACGCTTGTGATAATGACCCAGGTGGAAATGGATCAAAGTGACTTAGAGCTGCTACAAGTCTGATGTATAAAGCATATTTCGCTTTTTAGTTCCCTAAGGAGGTCTTGTGCAACAGTGCTACCTAATGCAACATGTCCTTTAATCTCTTAATGCTGTTTCTATGAGCATTGATTGTGGGTGTGGGTCCAAACAAGACAAAATCCTTGACAACTTCAAACTTTCCTCCATTTATCATGATGCTAACTCTGAGTTAGATTGTGAAGATTTAGGTTGTCTTTCCATTGAGTTGTAATCCGTCTCGAAGCCTGTGATCCTCGATCTTCATAAGCATGTGCTGCAAGTCCCCCTCACTTTCATCAAGCAAGCTTGTATCATTTTTATATCTTAGGTTGTTAATAAGCCTTCCTTCAATCCTGATGTCACCTTCTCCATCATGCAATACATGCTCCCTGGTTATTTGTTCAGCACACGGATTGAATGAGTATGGTGAGAAGATACAGCCCTGATGTAACCTGTCCTGATTTTACACCAGGCAGCATTCCTTTATTCTGTTCCCACAACTGCCGCTTGACCCATGTACAAGTTCCACGTGAACACAAGTAAATGTTATGAATCACCATTCTTTTCATTAGCTTTTATAGTTTTTGTGGTCTACAATGTCAAATATTTTTGAATAATCAATAAAACCCAAGTAAAAATATTTCTGATATGATTTGCTTCTGGCCAAGCATCATCTGACATCAACAATGATAGTGCTTGTCCAACCTCCTATGCTGAATCCAACCTGAACCTCTCACAATTCCCTTTCAATGTAATGCTGCAACCATTGTTGGATGATCTTTGACAAAATTTTACTTGCATGCAAATTGATGATATTGCTCTTCAGTATGAACATTATGTTGGGTCACCTTTCTTTGAAATGGGTACAAATATGGAACACTTCCATTCAGCTTGGGCAAATAGCTTTCTTCCAAATTTCCCTGGAAAAGAAGAGTATGTCTAATGCTACATCAGCTTGTTGAAACATTCCAATTGGTATTCCATCAACTCCAGGAGCCTTGTTTGGGCTAAGGCATTGAGTAGAGTTTGAACTTCATCCTTCAGCATCATTGCTCAATCTTGATCATGTGCTCAATCTTGAAATGGCTGACTATCAAGAATTTATTTTTGGTACAGTGACTTTATGTATTCTTTTGATCTTCTTTCGATGCTTCCTGCATAAGTCAACATTTTTCTCTATATAGAAACTTTCAGGATTGCAACTTGAAGCTTGATTTTTTTATTGCATTCTTTCAGCTTGAGATATGCTGAGCTTGCTTTTCCTTTGTTGTTTTCTAATTCTAGGTTTTTGCACATTTTATTATAATTTCTGCCTTTATCTTCTTAATCTGACCTTTGAAACTTTCTATTCAGCTGACTGACTTCATCTTTTCTTCCATTTACTCTATGACTAAAAGCAAGTTTTAGCAACTCTTTTGACATCCAATTTGATCTAGTTTCTTGACTGTCTTTTTAGTGATCTTTGGCTTTCTTCATTGATGGTGGTCTTGACGTCTTCCCACAATGCTTCAGGTCTTCTGCCATTAGTGTTCAATGAGTGGCATCTGTTCTTGAGTTATTCCCAAAATTCAGGAAAGATAGATGCAAGGTCATATTTTAGTTCTTTTTTCTGGGGATGGAGTCCATGTAGCTGGGATTGGGATCGAGCCCAATAGAGTCCTCTCTATTGGTTCACTGCTTCATACAGGTGTGTTACATCCAAGTGTTGGCACACCATATTGAGGTCTGACCCTTCTTCTTTTCCTGTGGAGATATAAACAATACCCTCCCTTTGGGAGGGTAAGTGTCCTGTTCCCCCACTACCCCTGTCCCTTTCCAACCCCTCCTTTTTAGTTGGCCTCCATCTGTATCCCCAGATTGAGCCCGACCCCTGCCACAGTGCCTGGACCTCACCCTGGAGATGCATATATTTAGTAGCTTTTCCCCTATGCCCCTTTTGCTTTGTAAAGCTTACCTCAGTGGGCTCAAGTTGTACTTCTCCTTTTGTGCTTGGCTTACTTCACTTAGCATAATTTCCTCCAACTCTTCCCATGCGGCAATGTGCTTCAGGGGTTCATCACTGATTTTTAGGGATCTGTAGTACTGCATTGTATGTGTGTAACACAGTCTTTTAATGCATTCATCCTTTGGTGGAAATTTAGTGGTATTTATCCAACTTCTTGCGGTGGTGAACTGAACCACAATGAACACTGGTGCAAAGATGTCTGGCCATGGTTTGTTTCTTGCCTTTTATGGGTATTTTCCCAGCAAGAGTATCGTTAGGTCTTATGATAGCTCAATTTCTATCTGTTTCAGATATCACCAAATTGACTTCCATAATGGCTGTATATACTTACAGGTCCACCAGCAATGGAGGAGAATTTCTGTCTCCCCCAGACCCTCCAACACTTGTTACTTTCTCATGTTTTGAATTGGGGTATCTTTGAGGGTAGTAGATGGTATCACATAGTTGGTTTAATTTCCATTTATCTTATGACTAAGGGTCAGGAACACTTTTTCATATGCTTATTGGCCATTCAGATGTCCACTCTTGTAAAACTTCTGTTCAGATCCTTTGCCCACTTCCTCAATAGGTTACTAGTTTCTGTGGTTTTTTCTTATTGTATATTGGCAAAGTATTTTAGATTTTAGTAATAAGGCCTTTGTCTGATGAGTCATTTCTAAAGATGTATTCCCAGTCTGTGGGTTCTCTTATTACTCTCTTGGCTAATTCTCTCTATGTACATAGGTGTTTGTCTTTAGTGTGTCCCATTTAGTGAATTGTGCCTCCTCTGTGTTTGGGTCCTTCCCTATTTCCAATAGCCTATGTATTCCTCGCACCAAAAGTCTCGGGTTTGTCCAAATTCCCTCATTAATGGCCCTACTAGTTTGGGAGTTTACCTCAAGGTCAGTGATTCACCTCGAGTTTCCCAAAAATAGACTTTGGGGGAAGGGTGTTACACCTGATCAAATTAGACTAGAAAACACTCATAAAGGTCAACAGCTAGACCTGGAACTATTTATAGGTTTTTCTTTTTTTGGTGTTGCTTATTTTAGTTTTGTTTTTTCATATCTATGTAGATAAAATAGGCAGGATAAAAATCCCGAGGAGAAAATAATGGGACTGACAGTTCTCGCGGGACATGGGAGAGGGTGAGATGAGGGAAAGGAGGTGGGACAATAAACACAGGCAAAAGGGAACAACAAGTGATTTAAAATCAATGTCAAAGAGGGCATAGAATGCCTGGTGGGGCTTGAGCAACTGCAATGTAACTGAGAGGAGTTACTGGAACTTTCAAATGAAAGTCGAACATGATTGTGGGACAGAGGAAATTAAAATTAAACAGAGGAAAGAATTAGGAGGCAAAGGAAATTTATAGAGGTATACATAGAGGCACATCCATATGAAAATATATTTATATGTAACAATAGGGACATAGTTCTAAGTACATATATTAGATGTTAAATAATAAGATAGCAGACAGACATTGAGCCTCTACACAGGTACTTCCTCAATGCAAGAACTCTTTGTTCTAATAACTTGGCATTCTGTGAT
Source organism: Tenrec ecaudatus (assembly GCF_050624435.1). Lineage (NCBI taxonomy): Eukaryota > Metazoa > Chordata > Mammalia > Afrosoricida > Tenrecidae > Tenrec > Tenrec ecaudatus. The sequence goes on along the minus strand of NC_134533.1, from coordinate 101,583,154 downwards.
GCTCATTTTTCTGACATGATAACTAATGACAAAATGGGTACAAAAGCAAATGTGGTGAAGAAAGATGATGGGGCCTGGCTATCGAAATATATAGCATCTGGTGTCTTATAGGTTTGAAGATAAACAAGCAGCCATCTAGCTTGGAAAAAACGAAACCCATATGGAAGAAGCACATCAACCTGTGTGAACAAGAGATGTTGATGGGATCCGGTATCAGGCACCAGAAGACCAAGAATAATCATATCAGTGTGAATAAGAAGGGGTGTGGATAGTAAGACCCAAAGCCCATCTATAGATAATTAGACATCCCCTCACAGAAGGGTCACAAGGAAGGGACAAGCCAGCCAGGGTACAGTGTAGGACTAATGAAACATACAGCATTTCTCGAGTTCTTTAATGCTTCCTCCCTCCCATTATCATGACCCCAATTCTACCTTACAAATCCATCTAGACCAGAGCATGTATACTGGTACAGATAAGAGTTCTACACCCAGGGAATCAAGGACAGATAAACCCCTCAGGAACAATAATGGGAGTATGCATACCATGAGGGTAGGGGGAAGGTAGAGGGAGAAAGGGAGAAGCAATCACAATGATCGACATTAACTGCCCCTCCAAGGGGGACATACAACAGAAAAGTGGGTGACGGGAGATAGCGGTTGGTGTAAGATATGAAAATAATAATATATAAATTATCAAGGGTTAATGAGGAAGGGAGGGAGGTAAAAACTAAGGAGCTAATACCAAGGAAGGGCTCAAGTAGAAAGAAAATGTTTTGAGAAGGATGATGGCAACATATGTATAAAAGTGATTGACACAATGGATGTGTGGATTGCTATAAGAGCTGTAAGAACCCCAATAAAATGATTAAACAATAAGTGCTGAAATCATGAAATACATGAAATCAACATGATTCACATTTATTTTGCTAACAAATTTAAAATACTTCCATGCAAAATATTAAGACAATTTGAAAACACAATTTAGGCGATTAATATAGACAATTAAGGTTACCACCTATTAATGGATAATAAATTCAATTTTATTAACATAAAATCTTAGAACATATTCTTTAAGGATCAAGGCTAGTTCTTCTCTACTTATCTTCTATCTAATAGCTACTTGTTAATGTTACCACTAGACACAAAAGAAATGTGAGATAACAATGTGGACATGAACTAGGAATAGTTAATGGATAAATACGTTTTAAAATGATACACCATTTATCACGTTCTTAAATATTTTTGTAACAAAATGTTTTAATTTTTAGTCCAGTGAGTTCCAAACTGCAATACAATAAGAGAGCTATTAATTGTTGTCTTCATTTGATGGATGTGGAAACTAAGTTACAGAGAAGAAATTTGAGGAGATAAAGATGCCCAAGCCATCTGAATCCATAATCCATGCCCTGAGAATCTCTACTCTATGTTTTGAGCCTAAAAGTAGTACAAACTCTCTATAGAATACATTGGAGAAATCATAATTTTTAAGAAGTACTTAACACAAGACCATGCTTCTCAAGTGATTGCAAACCGTTAAATGCTGAAAGGTACCTGTCACATTTATAACATTTTAATTTACTTTAACAATCATATTACATAGGGATAGATATTGCTGGAATTGCTTGCTAAAAAACAAAACGAATAAAGGTTTGGCTTAGAAATTAAGACTAGAATCTGTGTGTCGTTCTGTGTCCACTAAACTAGTCTCTTTCTTCCTTGCTACTGGGTGCCACTAAGTTGGTTTCTTCTAATTGAACACTATGTAACATGTGGCTAGCCCTGCACCACCTTCATAATCATTGCTAAATTTGAACCTATTGTTGCAGCCACTGTTTCTTTCTTTCTTTTTTTAAGCAAAGGGGAAGAAATTTCTTGGAGCCCATATAGGAAATGTTAGAGGGGCCCAGCATACCCTACTGTGTAGGCATGCCCAGCAAAGGGTCACACCATTCACTGAAGCCCCATGTCCCAGAGGGACTCCCCTTGAGCCGAGCCTCAAGGCCCCAGGACTGGCTGGGGGTGGGGAGCAGCCACTGTTTCAATCTATATCTTTGAGAGTCTTCCTCTTTTTTTCATTAACAGTCTGCCAAACATGATCTCATTCTCCAGAAACTAGTCTCCTCTCATCACATGTCTAAAGTACATAAGACTAAATCCTCCTTCCTCACTTCAAAGGAGCAGTATGCCTGCACTTTTTTTAAAAAAGATGAGTCAGTTTATTTTTCTGACAGCTTATGGTATATTCAGTATTCTTCTCCAAGACTATACTTCAAGGGCTGGACTTCTTAGGTCCTAATTCACCTTTCACAGGCATATGAGGCGATTCAAAATGTCAACCTTGAGATCTCTGTCCTCAAATTAGTCTTCCAATTGATATCTTCACTTTGTAACAATGTAACAAAATTAATCTTCTGCGACAGAACTGCCACATTGCAAGAAGTCATTTGCTTTCCTGATTGCTGCTTCTATCAGCATTGGTTACTGAGCCAAGTCAAGTGAAATCCTGGACAGCTTCGATCGTTTCTTATTTACCATTATGTTGTTTATTGGTTAGCTTGTGAGGATTGTTGCTTTCTTTTGTTGAGGTGAGGTGTAATCCATATGGAAGACTATAGTATTTGATCTTCATTAGTAAGTGCTTCAAGTTCTCTTTCAGCAAACAAGGTTGAATCATTTGCATAATGAGTTTTCCTCCAATCCTGATACTATGTCCTTTCTCATATAGTCTATCCTCTTGGATTATTTTCTTAGCAAACAAACCGACACAAGTTGTTCCAGGTTTTAAACTACATAATATCTTCTTGTTCTGTTTAAATATTTGGCTCTCTAGGATGAAATAGGCATTCTTTCTCACTTCAGGAGTCTTCTTAAGTAAACGCAAGAGCAGCAAAACTGAATTGTGTGTATATGGATCACAGCTGAAAACTCAACCTACTTTAATCCATTTTTTGGCTTAGGTTAGATTCTCCAAAGAAGTAAAACCAGTGATTCTTGTATGTACACACAAATATATTTCTATCAAGAGATTATTTACACAGTTGTAGAAGTAGGTAAGCCCAGAACTGTTTAAGCCTGTACATCATATAGAACTGGAGGCCTCTCCTGACTCATTCAGCTGCAAGAGTTGATTAATAAAAAGCAGGAAGATGAAGCAGGAGGTCCACAGCTGATTGATGCAGAGCTGAATGAATCCGAGGCTGACCAAATGAATCCAAGATTGGTGAGAGGAGATTAATGAACCAGACCTACGATCTATATCCAGAAATAGGCTTGGAGCAAGAGAGATCTAGGGTCTTACTTCCATAAAAGGCTACTGTCCAAGGAAGGATCATGAAGCTGTGTGACCTGATTGATCATTTAGGCTCTACCCCTATCATCACCAAGGTACCTCTCGATGGCATAAAATTGAACAATTTTTGTACTTCCATTTCTCTAAGATATGGGTGGTGGCCAGTAATTTAGAGCTGGTCATAGAGAAGTGGGCTGTAAATATTGCAATTTTAGAATGCATCAGAAAAAAATTGCATAGATTAGCTTCAGCAGCATATTTTTTCTTAACCAATGCTGGTATGCATGAGAGTTTGTATAGTTGCTCTAAAAAATGGCAGAATCTATGCAGTTATAGGAAATATTCGCTCAGCCAAGATCTTTATACCCTAGTTATTCTTCAAATTTCTAAATGCAAATATTTGTTTTGAATTTCCATTTAATTTATCAATGTGAAGGTATAGTTTGTGAATTATAGGTAGTAAGTGATATGTTACAATTATGTTTATAACCCTACTGACATTGAAAATAAAAGATCTAGACCTATAATTCAACACTTAATCAAATACAAAAGCTGCTATATGGTGAAACTTTCAGAACTGCTTCCTACTGCTGATTACATCTACATATTGACTCCAATAAATTGTTTTTGTCTGCTACAGTATTGCAGATACCCAATTTTGTGGTCTTAAATACAGTTGTTAATAAAGAACTCATGCACATATGAATTCACTATGCAATCAGATCCACATAAAAGATGTGGCCATATAGTCTAAAATTGTCATTTTACCCTCTTTTATATACCATGAGTCTATAATTTAGGTATCATATGGAAGGAGGATGTATTTTAAAATGCTTGATGAAATATTTATAGCAGAAAGTCATTATTTCATCAGCTTTCATCCTTTTAGAATCTAGGTTCTATTCTTATCTTTCTTTGGTAGGAATAATAGAAAGGCATATTTGAGTTCTCCCTTCCCATTTAGAGAATTTCAAAAACTCATCGCCATCTAATCGCGCATGACTCATAGTGACTCCGGGTTTCTGAGACTGCAACTCTTCACGGGAGTAGAAACCCTCCTCATTCTGCTGCTGAGAGGCCGGCAGTTTCAAACTGCTGATCTTCCGGTTAGCAGCCCCACATGCAACCACTACGCCACCAGGCCTCCAGAGAGTCCCCGAGTAATGTAAACAATGAACTAATTCAGCTGCTAACGAAACATTCATAGTTCCAGTCTGCCAACAGATGACGCCAAAGAAGAGCTGGGTCATCTGTGAAAGGCCTGTGAAGCAGTTTTACTCTGACACACATGTGGTGACCATAAGTTACAGCAGACTTGATGTCACCTTTACATCTCTACTCGCCTTCTGTATTGCTCTCCAGAACACTACACTTTCCACATCCAGTAGGTACTGATTGAAGCTCCATCCAGGTGTGTCAGAGTAGCACAGGGCGTCAATGGCTGACTTTTCAAAGGAATCTGAGCATCTCCGCAGAGCTGTTGTCCTCCAGCCTTTCCTATGGTGGCCACTCTCATGAGCCCTTTGCACTACCCAAGGACACTTCTTACCTATGAAGGATCTCTCATTCTTCTCCTACTCCATGTTGTATATTTTTGGAGATTCAGAAAGCAGAATTTGTCACACAATCTAAATTTATGGTGTTAGTCTCTTCCTGTCATTTGCAGTTGACTTTATCATGGATAAATGATGAACTAGTTTTATAATATCTCTAACATTAATTTCAGATATAGAAATTATAACTCTAATTTATAGCATTGATTATATATATATGTTTATATGTTTGGATATATAGAGATAGCAATCCTTTCACACACAAAACTCCAACACATTTATTTTCCACTCATCAACATGGAGCAGTGGGGTTCTAGACAGACCAGGGAAGGGAAGCTGAGATTGCTACAGGATGTAGTTGGCATGTGGCATGGGGAAGTCTACTACACATTTGGCATGATGTGAGAGTATCAGCCTCCTTGGATGGATTTGCACAGATGACATCAGACGTAGGCTTAGCTAGAGAGAAACCTTACTGTGCAATCACCCACCCTAACGTCCTGCCAACAGTATTATCCTCATGTTTCAAATGACCAAGGTGTACCAAAACACCTTAAACCAAAATGTTTAAGCCACATCAAAAAGCCAGTTATGTGTCATTAGCATGTAATTTGTGCAAGATGCAGTTGGCCTGTGCCATTCTCTTCACATGCTTTCCTCAGGTGTGGGTGTTGGGCATGTGATTACATGCGGCAGAAAGCAGATTAACACAAATTGTGGCAACCTAAAGCACAAATTGCAATGACTACAAAAAACTTGTATTTGGCATGTAGAGATTAGTATGAATGAAAGTTCCAAGAGTATCTGTGAAAAATAAAAAGAGCAAAGGCAAAAGTTAAAAGATGTAGAGAAATTAACACGGACCATTAGGGAATGGAAAGGCAGGAAGGGGATAAAGATAAACATTGATTATGTCGTATCCTGCCTATTTACCACTTATAGAAATTGAGCACCTATAAATGAAATGACAAGTCACTAAGAGATTAACATATTGAACCCAAGACTAATTTCACTTTCAATCATCTACTCTCTGGAGTTAAAAGCAGCTAAATCGAAAATGTCCTTCCAAACACGAATAAATATTTCATTAAAAGGGTGTGAAAAAGAGATCAACTGAACTGTCATTTCCTGTGGCATTCACTCCAGGAAAGCAGCTCATTTCCATACACCTTTTCAAGCCCTGTAGATATTTTAGATACTTAATTTTAACACATGCTAAATAAATGCACCCCACATTGTAATCTTCTCATTTCATATGCTCAAATACTTCTCTCTCTTTTTGTTGTTGTAGTTTTCAAACAGAACTGCCCCCCCAGATATTTAAATTTGTTTTCAATATGCAGATCTTTATACAATTGAATAAGAGAGTTTTCGATCATTAAGCCTCTGCTCACAACATCTCAGTTTGCTTCTCTGGCCCTGAATATGGTTTTGCAACACCAAGTGGGCAGTGTTTTGCAGCTCACCTAGTGTGTCAGTGGGTCAGCTAGATACTGTGGGTGGCGGTACTCATTTCCTTGTGATAGGTATATGTTTTGAGCAAATCTCATGGTTTTTTCCTTTCACTAGTAATATTTCAAGGGCAATATCTTAACTTCCAAGAAAGGGTAAATGAAGCATTACTAGGGGATTCTAGAAAAATAAGATGGATTCAACTTACGTGGGTTAGCCGTGCATTTTTGCAGACCAACTGTGTATTTCAATTTGTTTTAAAAATAACTGTAAAATTTATTTTTATCATGCAAGTATTGAAAATGAGTTGGTCACATGACAAATCTACATAAAATAGTGAGGGGGAAACAAGCACTAAAGTAGCCATTGAAGTAAATTCAATAAATATATGAAATTTAAAGGTAGGTAGTTAATAAAAGTTTGAGAATTTCTGGGATTTTTGAGAAATCTGAATTGGATTCTACTCTATAGGCAAAATACTGTAAAGGAGAAGGATGTTTAGAGAGCATCATAAACATTGAAAAAATGAACAAGCTACCAAATCTGTTGCTGTGCAGCAGACTCATGACACACCTGTAGGGCGGTTTAGAGAGGCGCCATCGTTTCTGAGGCTGCCATCTTTCCAGAAGCTGACTGCCACATCTTTCTCACTCGGAGTGACTGCTGAGTTCAAATCTCCAAACTTTCTATAAAAAGCCAAACATTTTACCACTGGGTCATCTGAGCTATATTATGGATGTAGACAATCATTACTTTTAGTAATGTAAAAAAGAAAAATAAAAGCCTATTTAAAGAAACAGTTAATAAATCATCTTATATGTCCTTTGAAATGCATTTTCTAAATGTCTTCAAGGAAATAAATGAGAGGCTTAGCTTCCCTGGTGATCTAATTATGTCAGTAATTTTGTACCCAAAGTGGTATATTGTTTTGCATAAACTTTGTTGTTTTATATTGTAGGCCGGTAATTCTTAAGAAATTACTCATTTTAATCTCTCTAGTAGACATTCCAGGTGTGATAAACTTTAATACACAGTTAACATTTTCCCTGAGCCACCCTCGGGATTACTGCCAGGGAGATTAAGAAACAATGTTGAAAAATAAATCCACCATTGTCCACGTTACTCATGGCTTATCTTTTAAATTGTTATATATTTACTCATCAACTAATTTTATTTTACCCAGGTGTATGGAGCACTTCAGGAGAGAGACGGGGTTTTCCACTCCCATAAATGGTCACAATCTCAGAAACCCATGGGGAGGTAGCTGTGAGCCAGCTCTGACTCCATAGCAGTGAGGCTTTTATTTTTGTCTGTCTTAGGTCTGTCACTTGCAAATGCCAAGAAATCACCAGAGAGGCCACGTGTAGATGACATCTGCCATTTTGCTGTGTACATATCTTAGAAGGGATGTTTTGACATTTGAGATAATGATGAGTTTCAATTTTGAACCTATTGTGCATGGATTATCTTTCAATGCGTTGAGTAAAGAAGATATATACAAAGTCAGATATACACATATAAAGGTTGAAATAGAAATGATTAAAAGACTGTAAAGGTAGGTTTTTAAAATAACAGCTGAAATGTTATGAAATAATGGAACTAGATGAGATCATCTAAGAAAAAGCAGATATGTTCAAATGCCTATAGGCCCAGAAGTGAAATCAAGAAAATGCATAAACTAGAGACAGGTTTTAAAGTATATTGTCATACTGCAACACATATGACCATGAACTTAATTAGGATAGGGACAAGATGTTTAAAACCCTATATTTTTTTATCTAGTCATTATGAAGATCATCATGAAAATGAATTATAATTTGAGTGGAATGAAGTACTGAGGATTAATTTTGCATTGTACTGTATTGTAATGTCTCACATTGCAACATAGTGAGTTCATGAGGTAACTGTAAGAATGCTTGAACACATGAAGGAAGTCGGTGGAAAATATGGAAGATTTGAAAAAAGGCTTTCAAGATTAGAATTCCAAAGAAGGAAAAGAGACCTTTCTTCATCCAAAAGAGAAAATAAGAAAATCTGTTTGGGCATTTTTTTTTTTACTTTGCCAAAATTTAAAGACAATAGAAAACATCACTCAATAAATAGTACCTTTTACATAAGGATATTTGAGAATAGTTTTTGAGGAAGAGTAAAGAGAAACCAAGAAGATTTGTATGTGCTAGTTTAATGGTGAACAATGGATAGACATTGGCTAAACTGATGTCAAAGTGACAGTGGAAATACTTATCCATACATATAGATGGGTTTGACAGTGATTAGTTGAATAGGATGCTTATCTTTGCTGCAAAAACATCCATGAATTAGGGGCAAATGTATGAAAACTTCCTAGGCATTTCTAAATATCTTAACAGAAGGAGGCCCAGGGCCTGACTACTCAGGATCATAGTTCCAGGGAACATCAAGGTCATTTGAAAGGTCAGTCCACAAACAATGTTCTGTTGCTTAGTTTGGTGAATAGTGATAACTTGAGCATGACTATCTGTGGTAGTTACATAATTTCATGTCAACTTAATAGAGTGAAGGAGTGGAGTTGAGCCTGTCAATCACAGCCTGATAATGCATCCTGGGTGAGACCTCATGAGGGGAGCTTCCTCTCCTTCTACCTGGAGGTGGGTCCCAATCTCTATCTGCTTTACCTTCCTGTTGGGGAGCCACACTTAGAGAGCTAAAGAAGCCACATGGAGACCCATGCCACCACTGAGATGCTTCCACCATCACTGAATCCACAAGCCTTTTCATCCACCAACCTGTGATCCTCCTGCATTCTTCATCATTGCATGTGCCGTGTGAGTTCGAAGAGGAATGTATGGACTAGTATCAGACTTATGGATTCAGGTAGTTCTTGTAGACTTGATCTGGACTGGACTGGGATGTTTTCTCAATGTGAAATTGCTCTTTGATATAAAATTTTCTCTTGCACACACGAGTGTCTCTGAATTTGTTTCTTTAGTCAATCTGGGCAAACACACCATCTAACAATTGGTCTCTCTCTCTGTCTAATGGAAAGAAGAGTAATGGAAACATTTGGAAATAATCAGTCCAATGGACTGATGAACCTCTTGGACATCCGTCTTCCTTATCATGAAGCCAGCCGTAACTACTGCTTTTCTAGGGATTGAATTAGAAGGTCCTGGATAATATTTTGGCAGAGGGATGTGGAATAAAAATCAAAGAAACTAAACCTAATTGTTGAACTGATACTGTTTAAACACCCAAGACCATGCATGACCCAAGTTACCCACCAGGTCTGGATCTAAATGGACAAGCATGACTTAATTTTCAGCCAACTAAAAGACAGGTTTATAAGGTAAACAAATACACTAGTGAAGTATGCACACATTAGAAAAATTGGTTATTTAAAATCAAAATGGCAGCATTTATTCAAGGACAAACTTCATAAGGGTTGGGAACAAAAAATAGGAACAGGAAACTCAGGAAGGAAATGGGTAAGTGATATTACATTGTGGGGATTGTGATGAATAACATCAAATAAATTGTGTATGAATTGTTGAGTATAACATGTATTATCTTATTTGTAAACCCTTACCCATTCACAATAAAAATTGAAGGAAAAAAAGCAATAAATGTTCCCCTCTGCCAAAATCAAGACAAATGGACTAATGAATAATAGGGAATGTAATATATTTTGTGCCAGTTTGACTGCGCCTGTAAGAAGATATGAGCAGAGTACAACCTCTCATTTGGTCACATCCTGATTGTATGTCCTTGGATATGTGACCCATTTGATACCTATCAAAGGGATACAGGAAATAACTCTCTTTTTCTTCTTCCTCCCGGCATGGTTCTTACACCTGGAACTTCAGCTGCTGGCTCCCCACCTGGTCTGCAGGTACTGGGAGCTGTTGGCTATCTGTCATGTTGTCTGCAAATATAAGATCTACTTGACCCTGTCTGGTAGTATTCTTGCCACCTGCTTTGTCTTCCTACCTCCTGTTTCACCGACTGACTTTCTGGTCCCCCAGAGCTGGCAGCTTGGGATTCCAGATGACCTTCCAATTTAGCAGCTGATCCACAGACTTGTGCTAGACTTGACCTGTTGCTCTGTAGTTGTGTGGGCCACTGTCTTGATATCAGTTTCTTTATTTTACATACATGAGCATTACTGTTTTAAAAGTTTATCCAGACTTTCATTGATCCTTTAAAGGATGGGGGAATTCTCCTTGGGTTTCTGAGACTGTAAATCTTCATGAGAGCATGCAGATTCCTATTTCTCATGCTTAGTGACTGGTGAGTTTGAATCATTGACTTTCAGGTTTGCAGCGCAACACCTAACTCATAGCCCCATAAATACTCCTTAGCTAGTTTTAACTCATGAGCCTACTTGGTGAATTTCAATATAGATGGCGACATTCACCATTACATAACAAACTTGAACCACCTCTAGAACCTCCAGGGAGATGTAGCTCATTGGATAGGCTGTTGTTATTGTTAAGTGTACTTGAATCAGCTTCTAAGCAAAACGACTCTTTGAAACAAGAACAAAAGGCTGCATGGCGTTGCACTATTCCCACAATTGTTGATATATTTGAGCTTATTGTTGCAGCCACGGTCTCAATCTCATTGCTATCTCATTGGCATCCCATTGAGTGTCTTCTCTCTTTTTACTGACCATGGAGCCTTGCTGCCATAGTAGTTACGCTTTGGGCTGAGTGTGTCAATGACACCAGGCAAGGCTTTCCACTCTCATAAACAGTTATCGTTTCGGAAACCCACAGAGGCAGTTCTACCCTGTCCTACTGGTCACTCTGAGTTGACATCGACTCTATGGTAGCTGGTTTGACTGTGCTTTTGTTTTCACTTTTTAAAGCATGATGCCTTTTCCCAGAGAACAGTCTCTCCTGAGAACATGTCCACAATGTATCATCCTGTTTCCCTAGGAGCATCCTGACTGTACTTCCTGCAAGATAGATGTGCTCGTTCTTCTGAAAGTCCATGTCACTTTTAGTATGCTTTTCCAACACCATCGTACAAGCATAGCATCTCTTTCTGCCTTATTCATTGTTCATTTCCCACATGCATATGAGGCTATGGAATAGCCCTTGGATTTGGTTAGGGACACCGTAGTCTTCCAAGTGATGTTTTTGGTTTTGTGCAGATTAGCTCAGTGCAATGCCATTTTATTTCTTGACTGCTGCTGCTGCCATAAGTGTTCACTGTAAGTCCGAGCAAAGGAACTCCTTTACAGGTGCCATCTTTCCCCATTAACCACTATATTTGCAATTGAGCCAGTGGTGAGGAGTTGGGTTTTCTTTACCGTGCATTTCAATCCACACTGAAGACTATATGCTTCTATCTTTATCAGAAAGGACAGGGAGTCTTCTGAATTTCAACAAATGAAGTTGCCGCATCTGCACATTACAGTTGTTAGTTAATGAGCTTTCCACCCATTCCTATGCCGAGTACTTCATATTGTCCTGTTTGCTCCTGCTACAGACAACTCTCATATAATGAAACGGCATTACCCTGTTGGACACTTCCTCTTGTTCTCTTTGTACAAATGACGTTTGTTCTATGCACAGGTTCCACATAAACACAATTGCGTGTTTTAGAATTTCCATTTTCCCCGATGTTGCCCATAGTTTGTTATAATCCATGCAGTCAAATGCCTTTGATAGTTAATAAAACACAAGTAAATATTATTCTGATATTCTCTGCTTTCAGCCAAAATTCATTTGTCATCAACAATGATATTTCTCATTCCATGTAGTCGGAATCCAACTTGAATTTCTGGCAATTACCAGAAAACCATATTTACACATTTGACTGGTAATGAAGAGGTTGATGATTCAAAACCCAGTCACTCCACAAGACAAAAAAAATGTGGCAACCTGAAAGGATGCCCAACTTTGGTGGCCCTGTGGAGCAGTTGTGTTTATACTGCTAAGAGGAGGGACTGGCAAAGGCCACCGTCTGAGTTTGGGCTTTTATTTATTGATGTAGAGGAGCTCTGGTGACATAGGAGGTTATCTAACATTCTCTCAAGTATGTGAATAATATTTTATCACATTGAATACAAAACCATAAAGCTAATATATAAAGAGGCAATTATTTATGCTTTACTCTTAGTTTGTAATGATCATTGTCTGAAATTACTCCTTTTTCACAAAGGAATAGCTATGTCTAAATACAGTAAGCATGTTGGAAGGGCGAGTTTCTTTTCATAATCCGTTTATAATGAACTCTTAGAAAAGTTACATTCTTTTAAAGGTTGCATTTTAAGAATCATGTATCCCTTTTCAGTTGGATGACATATCCTGGTCTTCTTCTTCTGGGTGTCTCTGCATTTATTGTTTCCTGCCTGGATCTCACGTAGCCCCATCCTCAACATTGACCACATCCCATGATGTCCTAATGGCATCTTGTACTGAAGTGAATATAATGAAGAAGCATGGCTGGTCTCTTCAATTGCTCAGGTTTATATTTCCGATTTCCCAGTGTTCTCTTCTTGAGCTTTATTTATGTCATTCTACCTGTTCTTTCATATTTGCTTGGATATCCCACAGATCGCTGTGATAACAGGAGTTTCCAATATTAATTCCCCTTCACTGTGTCCTCTGCCCAAATCCCTACCATAGCCATCTGGGATTTGTGTGTCCCTCTCCACTGAGAAAGCATATGGAGGCTATTCCAACTTCCATGAACTTTGGGATTCGGTAGAGTGCACTGACAGATTGTAGGGTTCAGCATAGCTTTCCCTCAAAATATTAACAAGAGAAAAACTCCCTTGTGTTTACATTTCTGTTAAACTAAGAAAAACTTTAAAGAAAACACCTCATTGAATTCTCACCAAAATTGCACTCTACAGTAGTAATCACTATTCTTCTGATGTGATATATGAGGCATCAAGAGGTCCAAACTTGTGCAGCTCCAAGGGTATAAGACCTTATCTCTTGTCCAACAAATTCTACCCTCTGTTGCTCAGTATGTTTCCACCAGGACTGGACGTGGACATGGAAATATTAAAGATTTAGGATAGAGCTTTGTGCTCACCAACTATGACTGTCCATGTATGCCTGAAATGTGCTACAGAATCCAATAAAAAGTGAATTACTCTTCCAAGTCTAAATCATAGGGCAACAAAGTGGAATAGACTAAATTCCTCCTTTCCTTCAGATGACCAGCATTTGTTACTGGTATTTAAGAATGAAACCAGTAATAGGCACCAAATCTTTGTCTAACTGTAACTTCAATTGTTGCAATAGACATACACTTATTTAAAATATAACAACTCTGTGGCCTTTAGTACTGACTCTCAGTGCTGTGGTTATTCTATTTTTCTGCTATTTTCGGTATTGTGTATGGTTCAAAGAGGCTCTGGTATAGTCTCCTAGGATGCACCTTTGAAGCTGAGAATCTTTCCCCCAGAAGCCCTCAGTAAAAGGAATGCCAGTATTGCTGAGAGACTTCCTTGTAAGCAGTTTGTAAAATGGCTTAAAGTGAGACCACAGAGAAGGATTATGCAGATTTATGTGTTCTGAATACTGATTGGATTCCCTCTTGTCTGAACTGATCTTTGTTATAGGAACTTTTGAGACTTTGCCTTGATCTTTCCAAGAAATATATGATTATATGAGAAAAACTTGACTGGCTCATTCTGTTGATTCATTTAACTAGTTCAATTTATTCAGGAAATTTGCCTAATGATACTGTCCAGAAGTTTTAAAGCAGTTGGTAATGTTAGTAGTAACTTTATTCTGTCCATAAAACCATCTTGTAATAACTATTATGCATAGACTTAATCTAGTCATAACCCTTAATATGCTTCTTGATCCATGCATATGCATTTTAAGATAAGATATAAAAAGGAATATTACAAATCCAAACGGTTGAAGCTATGTCCTCCATAGAGAAGCAAATCCATCAGAAATTAGATATGCTGTGCTGATTTTATATAACTGATATTAATATTTTTCAGCGATGTAAACAAATTTAATGACACTAGATCAACCTGGTAGTTTTTGGAAGCTGAAAAAAATCATTTAATATGATTCTTACAACTAGAAAAGATTAAACCTATCACCTTGAATTAATGGTTAAGTTGAAATTATAGGAAACCTATGTATTAAGCATGATTCTTTATAATTTATTTTAAAAATAACATTTTATGATGGAAGTCGAAAATGCTTTGAGATTGCCTACCTCCCCCCACACCCCCCACTTGTTTCCCAGGCAGCTGCCAAGAGGAAATTAATAGTGTCTTTGAGATATTCACAAACATCCGCTGCTGATGGCGAAGCTCACATTGGGAGCCAGAATGCATTCTATTTTCTATATTTGAACCACTTTCAAAGGCCCTTCCTAATCCAATCTGTCACAGCGCCCTGCTGACTGCATCGCTTGTTGGGATAAGTCTCTAGGCCTAGTGAAAACCATCTTTTCCTTGTCTTGCTATCACTGACTCCTACCCTGGGGGACCTGCAGAAGTTGAAGCTTGGTCGTGTCTTGCTCCAACTGAAGAAAAAATGTGGCCATGTGAAGAGACAAGGCAATATTGCATGGTTTAAAATTAGGAAACGTGCGTGACAGAGTTGCATACTTTCAGCATATACATTCAATATGTATACTGAATTAATAATCTAAGGATTCAAGCTACATAAAAAATAAAGCAGCATTTAATCAGAGGAAGACCCATTAGTAACCTGTGCTATGCAGATGATACAATCCTGCTTATTGAAAACCAAGAGTACTTGAAACACCCACTGATGAAGAGAAAAGACTCAACCTTCATTATGGATTACAACACACCATAAAGAAAACAAAATTTCCCACAATTTGCTCAACAAGCAATATCATGAAATATGGAATAAAGATTAATGTTGTCAAGGATTTCATTAGACTGAATTGAACAATCAATTCCCATGGAAACAATACAAAAAGTCCAATGATATTGCATTGTGCAAACCAAACCACCATCCCATCCCATCAATTTCAACCCATAACAACCCCGTAGAAGAGGATGGCATAGAATAGAGTGCCTCCCTCATGTTTCTGAAACTGTACATTTTTATGGGACCAGTCTCATTTTTTTCTCACATTGAACAATTTTGCTACAAAAGACTTCTTATAATCACTAAAAAAAGAAAGAAAGAAGTCACTTTGAAGACTTCTATGTACCTGGCCCAAGACATAGTATGTTCAATGCATATAAAAGCCGGACAGTACATGAGAAAGACTAATGAAGAGTTGGTGCTCTTTGCTGTTTGCATTAGCAAAAAATATATATCATAAACTGCTGGAAGAATGAATACATTTTTCTGGGAAGAAGTACATCAAGAATAATCTGTAGAAACAAGGATGGTGAGCTTTTGAATTCAGAATATTGAACCCGTTATTAGGAGGGCCCATTTCTTAGATGAAGGGAACATGACCATGGGCTGGGCTGTCTGGATACAACCAGTCAAATCGGTTGTTGCTGTTGTTAGGGGTCGTCCGGTTGGTTCCGACCCATAGGGCTCATGTACAACACAAGGAAACACTAGCCAGGTCTGCTCTATTCCCACAATGGTTCTGATGCCTGAGCCCATTGCTGCAGCCTTCATCTCCATCCATCTCTTGAGGATCCTCCCCTTTGTTTCTCCCCCTTCCCTTAACTAAGTATGCTACCCTTCGCTAGTGTCTGGCCTCTCCTCACAACACATTCAAATATATAAAATGAAGTCTCCCCACCCTTGCCTTTAAGGAGCATGCTGCCCATACTTCTTCCAAGACAGATCTGTTTGTCATTTGGCAGTTCAAGGTACTCTGAATTTTCTTCTCAACAACTTCAATTCAAATGGATCAACTCTTCATTCTTCCTTAATCAACCTCCAACTTTCACATGCACCTGACTGAATTAAAAATACCATGGCTTTGGTCAGGCCTATCTTAGCCCTCAAAGTAACATCCTTGTTCTTCAGTATGCTAACGAGGTCTTTGGCAACAGGTTTACCTAATGCAATGTGTCTTTTGATCTCTTGACTGCTGCTTCCAGGAGCATTGACTCGGGATCTACGGAAGACAAAATCCTTGACAACTTCAAACTTTTCTCCATTTATTATGATGGTACCTATGGCCACAGTTGTGAGGATTTTGGTCTTCATTACGCTGAGCAGTAATCCCTACCGAAGGCGGCAATCCTTGATCTTCATCAAGTGCTTTAGGCCTGCCTCACTTTTAGCAAGCAAGGTTTTTTCATCTGCACGTATCAGAGTGTGAATAAATCTTCCTCCAACCCTGATGCCGCATTCTTCTTCATAAAATATAGCTTATTTGATGATTCGCTCAGGATGCAGATTAAGTGCGTTGAGAGGATACTGCCTTGTCACATTCCTTTCCTGATTCTGAACCATGCGTTATTCCCTTGTCCTGTTTGCACAACTGTTCTTTGATCCATGTACAAATTCTTCATGAGCCCAATGAAATGTTATGGAATTCCCATTTGAATTAGGCAGTATTTTCCAGAGAAACAAATCCAGTGTTTTCTAGAGAAGCAAAATCAGGACACATATATACATGATTATATGTGATATATACTTATTGATACCGTTAAAGTCTATTGCGCCAACCTGACTGATAAACACACGTGCAGTTAATTGAAGAGCGGAGGGATAAATGGCTCGGTGAGCCTCGCCTTTCTAGTTCTCAGGTCTCTTGCTTTCTGATCGTTGGACCAGGGTACAGCTGCCTTGGCCAGTTCCCTGCATTACCTGGCAAGGATCACTTCCTGCAAGATATTCCCAAGGAGAAGCTACATGGACCTACCCCGATGCAGCTCTGGGTGCTGAGTACCAGTGTGGAGACCCCTGCCAGCGCTGAGATGCTTACACGCTCACTGACTCGGCTTTCCTCCTGTAGTTGGCATCATTGTGTGTGTTTTGTAAAATGGAGGAGGACTTTGTGGACTAGTGTCAGGCAAATGGGCTAATGTTGGACTTGTGGGCTTGGGAAGCAGTGGGTTGGGATGTTTTCTTGATGTGCACTTACCCTTTATTTAAAACTCTCTCTTATTCTTATGAGTTTCTGTGGATTTGTTTCTCTAAAGTACCCAGAGTAACACACTAATATATAGCAAATATACATGCAAATATATCATTATAAGTATATATATATATATATATATACACACACACAAATATATATGAGCCATATAGTTGGATGCCATAAGTAAACATCTTCCTGGTGTTCTCTGCTTGCAGACAAGAGCCATCTGAAGTCAGCAACAATCCTTTTTCTCACATCCACGTCTGTATCCAGCCTGGGCCTCTGACAGTTTAATTTCAATGCCCTGCTGCAACTGTTGTTGGATGATCTTCAATAAAGATGTATTTGCATGCAATATCAATGATATTGTTCTATAGTTTGCTGGGTCACTTTTGTTTGGAGTGGGTACAAATCTGGATCTCTTCAGGGAAGTTGGCCAAGTTACTGTCTTTCAAATGTCCTGGCATAGGCAAATAAGTGCTTCCAGTGCTTCTTTAGCTTGCTGAAACATTTCTGTGAGTGTGCCATCTGTTCCTGAACCCTTGTTTTTGCTGAGGCTGCCAGGGCACTTGAACTTCATCCTGGAGCACCATTGTTTCTTGTCTAGATGCTATATGCTGATATGGTGGGCTGTCAACTTGGTATTTTTGTACAATGGCTCTGTGTAGTCATTCAATCTTTGATTTAATGTTTAGGGAATCATTCAATATTGTACCCATGGAACCTTTCAAGATTTCAACTTGAGGCTTGATTATTTTTGAGTTCTTTCAGTTTCATATATACTGAGTTTGTTTTTCCATTTTTTATTTTCTAATTATAAGTTCTTGCACATCTCACTATAGATGACTGTCTTCTCGAGTTGCCCTTTGAAATTTTATATTCAGATCTTTGACTTCATCTTTTTTTCCCCAAGTCATTTAATTGGGGCTTGTACAACTCTTATCCAAATCCATAAATACATACATATATACATGTGTGTCAAGCACATTTGTACATTCGTTGCCCTCATCATTCTCAGAACATTTGCTTTCTACTTGAGCCTTTGGAATCAGCTCCTCATTTTCCCCTCCCTCCCCACTTCCCCTCCCTCATAAACCCTTGATAATTTATAAATTATTATTATTATTTTATCATATCTTACACTGCCTGACATCTCTCTTCATCCACTTTTCTGCTCTCAGTCCCCCAGGGAAGAGGTTATATGTAGATCCTTGTAAATGCTTCCCCCTTTCTCTCTCACCCTCCCTCTCCCCTCCTGTATCACCACTTTCAGCACTGGTCCTGAGGGGTTCATCTGTCCTGGGTTCCCTGTGTTTCCAGTTTCTATCTGCACCAGTGCACCTCCTGTGGTCTAGCCTTTCATTTACATTAGCAGCTTTATTACTAAGAGCAAATCTCAGCATCTCTTGTGACATCCCCTTTGATCTTGTCTTCCTTGCTGTCTTTTTAAGGATGTTTTGCTCACTTCTTGACTGATGTTCTTGTTGTTTCCCCACAGCTCATCACATCTTCTGTCGTCAGGGTTCCATGTATCAAATCTCTTCCTGAGATGTCATCAAAATTCAGGGAGAAATGATTCAAGGTCAAATTTCGACTCTCATGGACTTCTTTAATTTGTTTCTGTTTTTAGCATGAGAAAATAATTTTCAGTTCTACAGTCATAGCTTGGCCTGGGTTTAGCTGCTGATGTTGAGATTTCCATCATTTCTTCCCACAGATGTAGTCAATTTGATTTATGTGTATTCCATCTGGAGTACTCTGTGTGTATAGTCAACTTTTCTGTATTGAAAACACATTTGCTATGAGCCAATCACTGGGCCGTCAAACTTCTGTCATGCTATCTCCAGCCGTCACGCTAAGGCCGCATTTCTCAGCTCCTCCTCCTCCTTCTTTGTTTCCAACTTTCTCAGTGCAATCACTAATTGTTTTCAATATGTCTTGATTGCATGTTTGGTCATTTCAGATTGAAGTGTTTGGTAGAATTCTTCAATTCCTTCCTCACTAGTTTTTGTGCCTGGTGTGTAAATTTGAATAACAGTTACATTGATTGCATTCCTTGAAGGCAGATAAATATCATCGTTTCACAGTCAGCATTGTACTTTAAGATTGATTTTGAAATGTCTTTTTGAAAATGAATACACCGTTCCTCTTGATTGTATTATTTCGGGCATAGTAAATCATGATTTTATGGTTCAAAATGGCCAATACCATTCCATTTAAGCTCACCAATGACTGGGATATCAGTCTTTATACCTTCCATTTCATTTGGATGACTTCTGATTTTCCAAAATTCATACTTTGTGCATTCTGATTCCACTCATTTGTAGATTTTTGAGGCTGTTTCATTTACCTTGAGTGGTGCCCTATCAACAATGGAGATCCTGAGGGCCCCTTTCCCACAGGCTTTACTCCATTCATGTCCTCGCAGTTGACTCCACTCAGGGAGGAGTCAGACTCCTCCTCGGTCAGAGGTCAAGTGCTTTCCAACTGGAGGGGATGCATGGTATTTAACAATGTTCTTTTTTCATTAATTGGACCTTTAATATCGGGTTTGAAGTTACACATCAGGTTTTCATGGCCATTTCTTCTAAATTAGGTAGCCAAGTCCTTCTTCATTGCCTGTTCTTAGTCTGGAAGCTTCCACTGGAAACTTTCACAAGGTGATCATACTTGCATTTGAAATTATAGCGGCATAGCTTTTGGCTTCACAGAAGTGCACAAGCCACCATATACTACATAGTATAACAAACTGACAAACAAGTGAATTTTGCAAATGTGTACATAGGAAGAGATTTGTATTAAAATAATAAATGGTACAATGTAGAAATGGATTGTAGTTGTTGACGTGAACAAGTCCCATGTCAAGTCAAGTTCCAAGACTATGCACCAAATATTCGGAGGAAATTTCTCTCAACTTGAGCAGATGTGAGGGCTGATGGATACAGCATCAGTAGGAAGACAACAGACTCATAGCTGCAGAGGTGAATAAATCCAAGGTCAGCAGGTAAGTGGGCAGGTCAATGAATACTCCTAGGATTGACAGGCAGGATAGCAAGGCATTGGTTGAAGTTCAAAGAACTAGAATATGATGAGATAGATGCAGGATTCAGACCCAGCAAAGAACAAGTAAACTTTTCCACAGTGTCCATTTATATTGAAAGCAGATCTCACCTTGGAGGACATCTTATAAAGGGGGAATTACTTGGTCATAACTGTCAAACCACTGAAAGTCCAGGCCCGGGCAAGTTGACACTAAACCTTAGCTATTACAGACATCATGCCCCATAAAATAACATCAGCAGTCAAGAGGAAGTCGTTCATTGAAATAGATTAACACAATGACTGCAAAAAATGGGCACCAGCATTGCAAAGTTGATGCAGTTACTACTGGCCTGGACAATGCTTAGTTACTTTGTACACAGGAACGTTATGTTGAAGGCAAGCCACAACAACATGAATAGATTAGGAATAATTTTGAAATGTGCTTGTATGCTAGTTGGCATGCATTCCACTCCAGGGTGATACCGTAGAATAAACTTCCGTCATATCCTGCTTCTAACTTGAGGCCTTTCTCTGCTTGAGACCGATGAGAAGGATTGTCCAGAGAAGGAGCTACCATTTGAAAGATGTGGAAATGCTTGCACCAGTTACCCAGCAGTATTTATTTATTTATTGTATACACATGGTGAAAAGAATAAAATTCCCTTCCTTTCATCTCTCTCACACCTAATGTATGTGATAAATTGCCTACAGGAATTTGTGCACTGTTAGAATCTTCCAGTAATCCAAGCTTAATTACAATTCTATTTTACTTTCAACTTCTAATTTGCTGAGACAATGATGCATTTGGAATAAGTTCCTCTAATTTCTATATGGTAGTCATCCTATTTATCTCAGGACCCACCTGGAGTGTTTAAGATCAGTGAGTGACCAATGATGCTTTCCCTGATATTTTCATCGGCACTCTCCTATTATGTCTTTTATTATGTCTCGGGTCAAGGTTTGCAGAGCAGATCAGATCAGTTTTCTCTCTACAGGTCACACACGTATGCTTTCATCTCAGTTTCACAACCTTGAGGGCAGAAGAATTTGAAGGTGCCAAGCTGGCACCACTGATCACTCTGAAAGGGATCCTCTAAGAAGTTCCCAGAGAAAATAAGAGAAAAATATGAAATCAAAATCATAAATGTACCAGGCTTAATGGTTTTGTGGATGCTGGTGGAACTGTCTGTCATGATAGCAAGAAGTCACCTTTCAGATCTTAACTGAATTCAAGCTCATGGCTCAGTTTTCCACTAAACAAGTTGCAATTGAAAGAACAAAAGGGTTATAATTAAATAAGAAAAAATGTGAATATGGGAAAATAAATCCATTTAGAAGTATGGAATCCTCCCTTTCTACTACACCCTCCAGATTCCCACGTTTTAACTCCACATTTTAACTATGTTAAACTTTCCCTTACATTTGTCTTTACTTCCTCTGCTTATATTTTTCCTTCTTTTCCCATCATCCCAAACATTAATTTACAACTATACTCTTTGATATAAAATTGTATCATGTTTTTTAAATGGGAAGGATCTGATGAAATTAGAAAAACCCTCAGTGAGATGGATTGATAAGATAGAAATGATAGTGGACTCAAATGCACCAACCATCCGGTTCAGCAACTGTCAATATGAGACATTAACCTTGCCTTCTGCATGGAATTTCACATTTGGAAAAAAATACAGATAGAAGATAGAGGAATCGTGAATGCTCTAGGGCAGAAGCTTCAAGGGAGACTATATAATGCCAACATTAGTAAATCCATTTAGTTCACAAAAGTATAATCGTTGTGATAGCAAAGGGTTTGTTACACTACTTATTGCCCTTTGCTATTACCATTAGCTGGCACCTAGTCAACTCTCACTCACAGAGAACCCATATGTCAAAGTGAAATCTCTCCAGAGGGTTTTGGAAGCCAATGGCAGTTATATTTTCCAAGTTATCTCTTGGTAGGATTGAACCAGCAAACTTTAACTACTAGTTGAATACAACTGTTCTCACCCCTCAGGGACTCTCTAATATCTAATATCTCTTTTATGTATCACTACCAATGGAAATGGGATGAGGTATAAAATCCAGAATATATTCTAGAACAAGCTTCTTAACACTTTTTAGTGATCTAATTCTCTTCCATTCACATGATTATTATTAGATTTACAGTAAGCATTAATGGAAAATATCTAAGTGCTATAAAGATTACATTTTGTAAAGTTCAGTATAACCTAAGAACCAAAATATGATCAGACATTTTGAAATCCAAAGAGAGAACTAAGACAGCTGACCCTGAGAAACAGAATTCATGGCTGAAAAACAAATCTAGAGAAAAGTCACGGAGCGCGAACACAGAGGGCATAACTATCCGGACGTGAGAATTTATTTTGAAAGATAGAAAAGAATGAAATGACATGGAGGTGACTTCTGACCTCCTCCAGCTTCAGCGAAAGGGAGGAAAATCAAACTCTACATAAATATCACCCAAAGAGGATTTTTATCCGGCTTGGTTCACATGTGCTTCACCCAACAGTTCTGACAATTTTCCACCCAGGAGCATTCTCCACTTTTCAGCAAGATTTAATGAGTCATTGCAATGGCGACTGAGAACTCATGGCCAATATTCATGATTATGGGTTTGCTTGGGCATTAAACAGGTTACAAATGCTCAGAGTACAATTGCTCCTATAGGATAGCCTCTTTTTAGTCATGCCTGCAGGCCAGCTTCTCCCTGGTGGTTGGATTCTCAGCCACAAAGCCCATTGACCTCCGTCCTTCTCATACAATATTACAAAGTTCTTCCGTGCTGCCAAGAAATGCCCAATGGCCTCAGCCCAAAGACACTCAGCTCTAGCTTCATGAGTCAGCAAACCCAGATCCCCCAATTAAGTTCCTGGTGGCATGCTACTTCACAAACCAAGTTCTTGCCCAAAGACACTCAACTTTACTCGTTCTGTTGACTGGGTGTTCACTTTTATGTCTATGTTCATTTTTGTGTCTAATGTTCTGGCTCTTAGTTCAGTAAGCTGCCTCACTTCTGCTGTTTCTCTGGTGTCAAAATTGTCTCCTAGAGTCTGTCGAGGAATTTTTGTGCTGAAAGGATGCTCTGTACTTCCAAATCTTATCTATTCCTTGTGGTGAAATTTCCCTCCTCTTAGATTCTGGGATGGCTCATTTTATATTCAGCAGGAAGGCAATTATAATTAACTTGAATTATATAATACTATCAGTATCTTCTCCTACTTTCTTATCCAGACCCATCAGAATAAAGGTATTTGGTAAGAGTAACAAAGATTATTTATGGCTAGAAGAGTCATATGAAATAAATCACTGCCCTGTGGGCCCCCAAAAGTACATATAATACTTAGGGAGAGATTTTAAAGAATTACGTTTCTATTTTTTGTCAAGGTAATATTTGACATGTCTGACCACAATGTGTGTACACCTAATGCTGCAATGACTAGGCACCATTGAGTCTGTCCTGGCTCCGAGTGATCACATGGAGAGCTGAATCCAACACTGCCTGTGGCCTGAACCAACCTCTCAACTGTGGTCATGTTTGAGTCTATTGTGGCAGACATTGTGTCAATCCGTTTAGTTGAGAGTCTTCCTTTTTTATTGACCCTCTACTTTCACAAATATAATGTCCTTCTCCAAGGACTAGTCTCATAATAATACAGCCAGAGTACCCGAGACAACTTCTCACATCTTCCCTTCTAAGGAGAATATTGACTATGCTTATTCCAAGTCAAGTTTCTTTATCCCCTTTTGGCATTCTATGGCATAGTTATTATTTTTTGCCAGCACTAGAATTCACTGCAATTATTTGGTCTTCCTTGTTCCTTGTCCAGATTTCACATTCCATGAGGGACTTGTATCCCACGACCTAGGTCAAGCATATCTTAGTCCTTAAAGTGACATCTTTGCTCTTTGGTGCTTTAAGGTGGCCTTTTGAAGTCGTTTGATCTGATGTATCACATAGTGTGATCTCTTGACTGCTGCTTCCATGTACAGACACCATTCAGGAAAAAGACCCATAAAGTTCTTACTTTGTTCTTGAAATGTAACTATTGAAATAAAATTCAATAAGTCAGCTCTACCATGGTTTCTCAGCAAGAAAATAAACCAAGAATCTTCAGTTTCCACATTGTGATATGTTAAAGAGTTTCATTTCTATTGAACACTAGTTATGATATATAATTTGGGTACATGTATCTAAAAGTCCAAGAGGAAAAAACATGCCATAATTATATATATATATATTCATTCTCTGGAAATTATAAATACTCCTTTTGTGAAAGACTGGGTTGTCTAGAGAAGTAATACCAGTATCATTCATATATGTATAAGGAAGATCTTTATGTAAAAAGTAATTTCATATTAAGGAGGCATCCCAGCTTTGTCCAATTTACATCACTGGTCTAATGCTACTCAGATTCATGTAGCTGCACACTGATGACACAGAAAGGTGAAGCAGGATTCAGGAAGATGGCAGACTGATGGGAGCAGGGTCGCGTGGACCCAAAGTCAATGGGAACATGGGAGGGCTCTGGCAGCTTTCAGGAAACATGAACAGAGGCAGGCACAGGATCCCAGCAAGCAAGAAGTTGAAGGGGCAGAGAGAGAAGCAGCTCTGTGAGTCTCACTGTCACAGAAAGGACCACACCTCCAGGGAGGTGTTCTCCGGTTCCTGCTTGATTGACAGATTCACCTTTCCTACCTCCACATTTATGTCTAAAAGTTGACATAAAATCTGTCACACCCTTCCAATTGTTCATAGTTGATACAGTAGGTTAGTTCTGAGCATTGCCACATGCAATGGGAGCATAAGTATTTAACAGTTCACGTAGGCAAAACCACAAAGAAAATTATATAATTCTGTAATAAAAGTCTACCAATACTCTTTCTAAGTTTGTTGGGTTTTTAAACCTCTCTTTATATATATGATAAATGGCCAAAATCACTCTGCTCTTTTAATTACATCAATTTTTAAAATATTTTCTTGGTATCAAAGTAAAAATTACTTCAGTATTTTCTCCTCTTTGTATAATTTCAAAACAATAGAAATGTTAAGAAATAGAGTGTTATCTTGAGTTTAATAGAGAATCATTGGAATCAAAAGTCCATCGATTACTAATTTGAAGTCTTTGAAATAATACTTAGCCTCGGTCTTATATTTTTGTAAAATAGATAGTAGCATCTACCAAGCAAATTTTATTTTCATCATCTTATCGGGAGTTCTTATAGCTGTCATAACATTCCATAATTCAATCACATCAAGAAGCATTATATAGTTGCTACCACATCAGTTTCAAAATATTTTCTTTTTTCTTGAACTCCTTGATATCAGACCTCCTTTGTCCCCTCCCTCCCGTCCATACCCCCTCGGAACCCTTATTTTTTTGTCACTTCTTACACAATCCAATATAGGCATTCACACACAATAATTATTCAATCCCATCTAGTGGACTTACACAATCATCAGTGCTATCAGCTCTCCCTTATCCCCTCTCTTCCTGTACCCTCAGGGAACAGTAACTCCTGTTAACTATTTCTGAAGGGTTATATATCTTGACGTGTATGTACCAAATTATCTTAAATATACAAATGAACCTATGCAAATATAAGATATTTAATGAGATAAAGCAAATAAAAAACATAATAGTCAGGGGAGAAAGTAGTAAAGAACTGGTGGATAGTTATGTGGCTCTTCAGTGCCACACCACACCCTGGATTTATCCTCCCTTCCATGCAGCCCTTCTGTGAGGCACTGTTCAATTATATTACAGGTGGGCTCTGGGTTGCCACTACATCAATGCCCCTTCACATTGATTTTGTTGCTTGTTTTTGAACTTCTGATACTTCTTCTCATCAATACCTCATGATTACACAGGCTGGTATGCTTCTCCCATGTGGGCTTTGTTGCTTCTCTGCTAGATGGTTGCTTTGTTTAACTGCAAGCTTTAAGCCCCCAGATGCTACATCTTTTAATAGCAGGGCATCATCCACTTTCTTCACCACATTTGCTTATGCAACCATTTTTCTTCAGCAATCACTTCTAGTAGGTGAGTATCATATATTGCCACATTATTAAAACAAACCATCCTGATACTGAGGTTAAGAGTAAAGTTGAAGTCCAAAATCTATCTGTTTCCTTTATTGTATTTGTATATGAGGGTATACCCCCCAAAACAAACAATGAAACAGGCAAAACAGAAAAAAAAATCTCCATTGGGTGGAACTTTGGTAGTATGCATTTTCCCCTCTAGGTGAGCATCCAGCATCTCCCTCTGAGTTCATGCACCCAGTGGCATCATCTGGGAAGGCTCTCTCTGGTCACAGTGAATTTTTTTCATAAAAGCAGTTTCACCTCTATCCTCATTTTTTTTTGTGATGACCCATTTAAGAGAATAGAACGCAGCTGTGGAGTTTTATTTCCTGCTTGAGAAAAAAGCCACAGAAAGTGTTGTGTTGAACACAGCTTACAAGGAAAGTGCTACGGGAAAAACCTCACATTTAAGTGGTTTTCTTTTCTTTTTAAAAGGTGAAATGTCAATTGACAAACATCTATCTGGAAGTCTGTCAACTTCCTGAATGGACAAAATGTCAACAAAATCCATGCCCTTGTGCTCAAAGACCAATGGCAGACCATTGAAGAGATGGGGAAATTATCTGGGATATCTTAGGGCTCGGTTCAGCAAATTTTAAGGGAAGATTTGGTAATAAGAAAGATCACAACAAAATTTGCGTCACAAGGTTCTGACTGACCAGGAAAAAGTGTTGAGTGGAAACATGCCACGCTTTGAAAGAACAACTTCAGAGACCCAGACTCTCCCAACATCATCATTACCAGTGACCAGACATGGTGCTGTTCGTACAACTCCAAAACCAGCATCTATCCAGCCAGTGGAAGATGCCATCGTCATTTTGCCCCCAAAAAGCTCATCAAATGAAATCAAAGATCAAGGCGATGCTCAGTTTTTGTTTTGTTTTGTTTTATGTGATGGGAATAGTGTCTTGGGAGTTTGTTCCACCAGGTCAGACTGTTAATCAAGCTTTCTATTT
Organism: Tenrec ecaudatus; assembly: GCF_050624435.1. Taxonomy (NCBI): domain Eukaryota; kingdom Metazoa; phylum Chordata; class Mammalia; order Afrosoricida; family Tenrecidae; genus Tenrec; species Tenrec ecaudatus. The sequence goes on along the minus strand of NC_134533.1, from coordinate 101,555,759 downwards.
AGAGGTTCTGAAAAGATTACATTGCAGTGTGTGACAAAAAAATTAAAAAGACCTGATTTGTGGCAGACAGAGGACTGGTTTTGCTACCATGACAATGCACTTGCTCACACAGCCATCTCAGTGTGCCAGTTTTTGGCAAAACACAGCAGGCTTCTTTTCCCCCATGCACCTTGCTCACCTGAGCTCACTCCTTGTGACTTCTTTGTGTTTCCACGAATGAAACGACAACAACTTGATGACTTAATGCTGTCAGCCATCCAAACAGATGAGTTTTAAAAATGTTTCCAAGAGTGGAATCACAGATTTGACAAATGTGTTAAGTGTAATGGAGAAGCGTTTGAAGGTTGTTTTGTAAAAAATTAAATACAAAGCTTTTTTTAATCTGTTTTTGTGTACCCCTCTTGTATATATACATATATAAACAAATGCACATATGTTTGTATATTTATATTTTTGCAAAGATAAAAAGACACAGTATTTGTAAACATGTAACTAGTACCCAACACAGGCATTTCTCTGTTTCATAGGGTGGCTGTGTTGGAATCAACTCAGTGCCTTTGAGTTTGGAGTTTGAGAATAAATATTAAATAGATGTAAGCTATTTTTTAATTTGCTTACTATTGCTATCATGATTTAAAATTTTTAGTTTTTTGATATAAAGTCACTGCAATTTTACTAAATTGGTAAATGAAGTAATGGCAAAGTTAAATGATATATTTATTCATTAACCAATCATTTATTGAGAACCGTCTTTTACAATATATCATGTATACACCATGTCACACAATACATCAAAGCTAAGTGTAAGAAGTGGAGCACCAACAAATAGAACAGATTCAATAAGTAAGCAAGTCAATATCTACAGAAAGTGCAATTGTGGATGATTGGAAGGTGAATCAGCCAAGGTTTCATAGAAAAGAGGTCATTTGTCTTGGTTCTTAAAGGGAGCTCGATGGATACAACAAAGCACATGTAGATTCATATGAAAGACACCGATCTGCCAGTAGAGGTGTATGTTTTGCCATGCTGCTGAACTGTTTTCAATGGCACTTCCAGATTCAGTCAGCCTGGGAAATAGTAATGAAATGCGCAAAACCCGAGCACTGAAACACCAAAATGAAAGGGCACATTCAGCAAACAGTGAGCTGAAAATGCCCGAAGAAACCACTCAGGCCTTAAGTTGCAATACTGAAAGGTTCCATAGGTAAAATGTTGAAAGATGCAGGAAGCATCATGCGAATGTGGAAAGAAGAGACAGCATCTGTGTATCAAAGAGAACCCGTAGACGTGCAACCTTTGAAAGAGGTAGCAAATGATGACGAACCAGCGGCACTGAAGGAAGAAGTGCCAGCTACACTGAAAACAGGAGCCCAAACCAAGGCTCCGGGACTGAAGGAGCATTCACTGCCATGTTTCCGTAAGCTGACGAAGCGCTGGGAGTGCTCATTTACCCACGCCCATCTATCATAGCTGGCTTCGTCTTAGCTGAAAGTGGAGAATAGCAGAGAGATGTTTATTTTTTATGGATTGTGCAAAGGCAGTCACATATGAGGATCAAAAAACACTGGATAATCTTGAGAATAATGAGAATTTCAGAACACTTGTGCTCATGAGGCACTTATACATGGATCATGAGATGGTTATACAAATGGAATACTGCATAGTTTGAAATCGGAAAGGTCTGTGACGGGGTTGTATTCGCTCACCACATTTATTCACTCTGTATGCTAATCATCAGAGAAACTGAATTATATGAAGGAGAATGTGGCATTAGAGGATTAGAGGAAAGCTTATTAACACTGTGACTTGTATCCACAATCAATGCACTGTGCAATCTATTGCACAGACCCTCTTCAGGGAGTTGAAAAGCAAGAATGTTACTTTGAGGGCTGAGGTGTACGTGGTACGAGCCATGGCATTTTTAATTGCTTCACGATCCAGGTAGAAGTTGGACATTGAATAAAAAAGACTTAGGAAGAATGAATGCATTTGCACGATGGTTCTAGTGCAGAGTATTGAAAGCACAAAGGACTGCCAAAAGAACGAACAAGTCAGTCATGCAGCAAACGTAGCCAGAATGCACCTTAGAAGCAAGGATGTCAGCTTTTCATCCCATACACTTTGGGTTCAAGGTCAGGAAAGAGCAGCCCTTGAAGAAGAACATCATGCTGGGCAAAGCAGAGGGAAATCGAAGCAGGGGAAGACCCTCCACAAGATGCACTGAACAATGGTTGCAATGACGGGCTCCGGCATACGAACACCTGTGAGGATGGTGCAGGCCCCGTGTTCTGCGGTACACATGACTGCCATGAGTCCACACTCTGTATGCCACAGAACAGCAGGAATAAGGGGGAAAAAAACGCTTGCCGAACTATTTCTAAATATTCCCAGTGAAGAACGTGTAAATCACAACAATCTGATCCACGGAAGGTCTTGGAGATGGTGTTGGCTAGGAGAGAACTTCATTCAACAGTACATGGAAACACTGAGATTTAGGAGCCAATCGATCATACCTGAAAACAGCCACAAAAAGCAACATCATGCATTAGCTACTGCATTGACAGTGAAGGGACGTGGAAAATCATGGATGACCTTGGCTTTTGAAACTAAAGGACCACACGTCTGATTTATTACCTTTCCTGAGCTAGAGCTGGAAACAATTCAAATGTATCTTCTTCTTCCTATGTTCAATTTTATACAAGCTTATCCTGTACTTAGCAACCATCTGGATTGACTTATGAAAACAATTGAGAGTTCATTAGCGGTTGAATTCTCAACATCCATTTTTCTTCTTCCAAGTAATAATATCACATCTTCCCATTATTCATTAAACAATTCTGGTGCTCTGGCTTAAAATGTGGCTGTTGATGCTCACTCCCCTGGCTACAGTAATGAAGTCAAGTAAGTGTACCAACATATTGATTATTTATTGAATGAGTTGATTAATGAATGAATGAATGAATGCATACAGTCTTCAGCTAATAGATACATGACATTGTCCTAACCCACAGGATTGATCAGACGTTGGCCAGTCAAATCAGGTGATCCTCAGAAGAATCCGCGTACAGTAGGATAGTCTCTCCCTGGTAGGTGGCAGGGGCGTGTGAGGACTAATGCTCATGCGGCTGTTTGATGTGCAGGATAGGTGTGACTGTGGTTGGACTGAGATGTTAGGAGGAGGCGACTTAAGAGTCAAAGAGAGACTAATAATTTGAATTGCCATTTCTACTTGTTCACCTTAAGGAACACTGATGATGCTGTGGATGTGCTACTAACCACAATATTGGCAGTTCAAATCTACCAGTCACTCCTTCAGAGTAAGATGAAGGTGTCAGCTCCCTTAAAGACGTACAGCTCAGAAACACTGCGTAGCCTCCGTGTGAATTGGGTTTCACTTGATGGCACTGGGCATTTGTTTATATTTGCCAATAATTTCTCATTTTATTATTATTTCAGTTTAAGGTGAACTGTCAATTACTTAGAGATAAAAGAATCCAATGTGGTAAATACTATCATCTCCTTGATCAATTAGTTTCATCTTTTCATTGCATCTGACTGATCTTTCACTTCCCAACTTTGGGGATATTAAAAGCTATAGAAGATGAGACCATTCTTATCAACTCTTTTTCTGTGTTACAAAATCAAAGCAATTTTAGTAGCCATTATTCCTGTAACTGAGAGAATTAATGTGTGGTGTTCTCTGAAGCTTATCACTTTATATACATCTATATATAGTGTATGTTTTATTTACACATTTACTTACATATACATAGTGTATATATATTTAAATATCTGCACCCATACCCATGGGAATTCCAATGATCATTAAGTCACTCAGTGTCTATGGCGCCTACTTTTTATCCTTTTATTTTCAGTTCATTTTATAGATATAAAACATGTGCACCTGTACATTTCTACTAAACTAATTCAGCTTGTCAGAATCAACCACCTCTATGTCTCTATACCAAAGTTTAAATTATTTTAATAGATTTTCATATGATTAATATAACTGTTGTTAGTGAATTGTACATGTAAAAATATTGAATTGGCTAATGTACTTTGATGTATCTTGAGATAATTATAAAATGTGATGGAGTAAATTTTTCTTAATATGTACCTTCTACCCAAGTGTCTATGACAACCACCAAATGTTTGGGTGGGACTACGCAAATGGGAAATGTGTAATATTAATAGTGGACACTGGTCAGTATTCATTACTGCCACCTGGCTACAAGGAGAAAACCCTCAGGACCATTGCAAGAGCACGTCCTACATTTCTGTTTGAAGAGGCAGAGACAGAGACCAGAGGCACCAGAGACAATGGCACGGGACTCAGAGGAAGATCCAGACAATGGTATGTTTTCTCATTTAGTATGTAATTTTGAGGCTGTGCGACAGAGCAACTGGCAGGCTGCAGTCCTGACCCATAGAAGCAGAAGTCAACAGATCATGTGACTGATAGGCTGTGTCCCAGAGGCTTGGCTCCTAGCTGAGGAGAGGTATGTGGTGGCCCAATGACTGCATCTTTACTGTTTGCTTATCCTGACTTGTGGTAACCTATGAACTTCCTTAATAAGTCCCCATAATTGCTAGTGTTGTCTATGAGTTCTGTGTGGTCATTGCAATGGATGGTGGAACCCAGCGTAGCAGTGTCCTGGGAGGAAATATTGATGTGATGCAGGTAGAGAAGGGTGGGTGTGAAGGTTATGTCTGACCTCTCCCTGCTTATTGGCAATAAGACAGTTAGAGTTTCTTTTGGTATACAAGTAACAGGACTTCTACAAACAGTATGGGCTATCTATATTCAGAAATAGAATATTAAATATAGGTAACATCAAAATTGTCGTATGTATACTCTAACTTCCATTCCCCCTCCCACCCACCCTCACCACCCCTCTCCAAAATCAGAAAGAGCTTCAGGTGATTCAGTAAACATCATTTTACTGTTAATTTGTTCAAGGGCTTCTTAAGGGAGACTTCTGGTTCATTCCCAGATTGATACTGTTTTATCTGTTTCAGATGGACTGTGCTATAATGTAGTTCCTTCATGCTTAAGTATTACACATAGATATGCATAAAATTCCATTTATTCATTGTCCCCTTGTTTCTCTTGCATCATTTATTTTCTTCAGTATGTGGCATCAGGGAAAAATAAAATTATTGGCTAAGGATTAAACATAGTTACTTATTCCCAGCCAATCTGCAAATTAGTTTTTAATTAAATTCAAACCTTAATATTTCTTTGTTTTGAATCCATCCCATTCAGTGGCTACAGGTTGACTATGTGTATTTTTTCTATATTAAAGCTCACAGATAAGTGCTGTCTTGTACATCCTTATGATTGTTCATTAGCTGTAAGCAGTATGCTTTGACTTTTATGTCCTTGAAACTATAAAAAAAAATTCCTATCATTTAGCCCTTTGTAATATTTCTATTTTAAATAGAGTGTACTATAAAATGGAGAGCTAAAGCAATTTTTAAAATTCTGAGCTGAGGATATCAGTTTAGTCAGAACAGTGTCAAATATGGAACCTAAACAACATAATTGGTACTTTCAGGTTGAGGTTGATGTGACATTCACTTGAACATATTTAATGCTTATGCATATTTAAATTAAAATTTTAACCTCATGGCATTCAAACCAGCAAACCATTCTCCATCCAACTCAAGAGGCATATCTTATAAATAAAATTATGCACAGCAGCAATCACTTGTCTTAAATCTATGTTTATTGCATAAGAGATTTCCAAGAAAGCCTATTTCTTCATATAGTCTGATATTAGCAGTTAGATGAGACCAAGAATTCACCTCAAACCCTCATCTCTATTCAGTGGCTGCTATCTAAAAATGATGATAATATGTGTGTGTGAACGTAGTCATATTCATTTAGTTTTATGATTTTAGTTTTTATATCATGGGCAAATTTCTTGTTATCGTATATAGTGCCAGTGCCATTTCTTGATTGCAGGAAGACTTTTTGATTATAGAAAGACAGGATTAGATACAGAATTTGCTTTACACATACTCTGCTCCGACCCCATCAGAAGCCACCTATGCAGAAATATTATCACTGCTTTCATCCCTTTAAGATCCATGTTGCATCTACATATAACCTCCTCCCTGGGTGATAGACAACAGAAAAGGGGGTGAAAGGAGACGCCGGGCAGTGTAAGATAAAATAAAATAATAATTTATAAATTATTAAGGGTTCATGAGGGAGGAGGAGGGGGGAGGGAGACTGAGGGTAAAAAGGAAAATGAGCTGATTCCAGGAACCCAAGCAGAAGGTGAATTTTGAGAATAATGAGGGCAACAAATGTATAGTGTGCTTTACACAATTTATGTATGTATGGATTGTGATAAGAGCTGTATGAGCCCCAATAAAATGATTTTTTTAATTAAAAGAATATAAACAAAAAGAATTTTTTTTTAAAAAAAGAAAGCAACAATCCATGTTGCTGGCTCCAAAGTAGCAAGATTTCCCTGCTGGGAAACTTAGCTCTCAACGTGGTCAGCGGCAGGTTGGTGGGTCAAATGCCATCGTTTGCTCTGCCTATCATGATGCAGATGTGAACCGGGCTGGCACCATGCATCAGCAAGCATGTTTAAGTTGAGGAATCGGGGTTCAAATGAAAATGCCCTGCTCTGCTCCTCCAAGCAGTACCTCAGTGGGGAAGGAAAAAAGGACCATCACATAATGATCCCATGCTATTTTGCATTTACCATTTTATTTCACACGTATTTAGTGGCCCCTGGGATGGAGATGCTGAAGTGAAATATCTCATGTTCAATAGCGGGCAGAATTGAGAATTATTGTATCTGACCAACTCTGTACTTGCAGTTCACGGCTGATATGTAAATTGGAGAGTTGCCAGGGGCCCTTGGCTTCATTCCATAGTTGTCAAGTTTCATGGCATTGAGGAAGTCATTTTAATTCCAAGTAACAGGAACTATTTTGAATCCTTAGTTTCAATGCTGATGCTTAAAATCAAAATACGTCGACATGTTATGGCACTGAAAGACAGAGACTCCTTCTTGCCAATTGCCTCTGTGTTCATTCACTTCAAGTCTCAGATGAATAACCCAAATCAGCTCTGCCACCCACATTATAAAGAACATGGCAAATTCATAAAGGCTCTTTTTTGAAAGAACAGAAATAATTCTGCCTCTGATTAACCTCTCAGTGTTCTTATGAAGGAGATGGGAAAAGGCAGAGTATTTTCCCCACTTTCAAGGTCAGCGAACTAAGGGACCCAAAACCTAAATGGTTGGTCTTCATTTATTCAAATAAATTCATTCAGAAGTAGAGCCAAGAATAGAGATCAAGTCTTCCAGTCCATGAAGTAGGCCCCATGCTGCCTCAACGCTTTCAAAAGCTTCTTTTTCTTGGAAAATGCTAAAAAGCCTCCCTCTTGAAGACTAGATTTAGACATACTGCCATCTAGTGATCCACTAAGGTATGGACCAACAAAGACACAAAAACCCCACTGCGACCCAGTGATTCTCACCCTATTGGACAAGGAAGAACTGAGCCTGTGAGTTTCTGAAACGATCATTCTTTAAGGGAATAGAAAGCCTTGTCTTTTTCCAGTGGAGAATCTGGTGCTTTGAAGCTGCTGACCTTGTGGTTAGCACCCCAACGAGTAACCACTGCTGCACCAGCGCTCCTGAAGGACACAATGATGTCCGAAGGAGTTTATGAACTGTGATGAGCACAGCTAAATGACTTTCCCTTGAGGTGGCATCTCCAGATGTCAGTGAGCTATGGCCACTGGCCTACGTACGATGATGGTGCTAGATGTAAATGTGTGTGGAGCATCTCCCTTTCATGTAAGTGATTAGCTAGCCTTCTGGTATTCTTAGTATTTATACAACCTCGCTGTTTGTACATGCAGCATCCTCGATGCCATCCATTGCTCTCTGTGCCCTTATCTGGAAAGGTTTAGCTAACGATTTAGACAGTCCCAGAAAGTCTTTCTTTGTCATGTAAAATGGGAAATGTCATATTTTTCACTCTTTGGCTTGTGCCAGTATTCTTACCCTAACCAGTGGAAAAAAATGTTGAAGTTAAACAATTAAGGTAGATTTTTTTAACTGAGGAGATTGCATAACTGCATCTTAATGCAGAATCAAAATATACAGAACTAAAGCTATCCCCAGAGCAGCAGAGAGTCGTCTGTGCCAGAGTATCCATCTGTGTTTTGCTTTGTTAGGAATGTAGACTCACCATACTCATTCAGACTTTATGTGGAACAAATCATCAGAGAAGCTGGACTTTATGAAGACAAATGTGACGTCGGGATTTGAGAAAGTCATATGAACAGCCTGAGATATGCAGATACCTTAAACTTGCTTGCTGAATTTGAGGAGTTCTTGAAATATGTGATGATAAAGATTATGGACTGCAGACTTCAGTAGGGATTACAACTCAATGTCAGGATGATCAAAATCTTCATACCTGGACCAATGGGTAACATCATGATACATGGAGACAGGGTTGAGGTTGTCAAGGATTTTGCCTTGCTTGGATCCACAATCAATGCACACGGAAGCAGCAGTCAAGAGATCAAAAGAGGAGTTGAATTGGGTAAATCTGGTGCAGAAGGCCGGTTTAGATTGTTGAAAAGCAAGGATGCTGTATTGAGGACTAAGATGGGCCTGACCCAAGTCATGATATTTTCCATTTCCTCATATGCAAATGAAAGTTGGAAACTGAACAAGGAAAGTTGAAAAATAATCCATATGTTTGAATTTTGGTTTCGGTGAAAAGTATTGAAAGTACTATGGACTGCTAAAAGGACAAACCAATCATCTTGGAAGACAAACTGATCTCTCTTGACCAGAGTAATCCTTAGAGGCAAGGACGGCAAGACTTCATCTTACATCTTTGGACATGTCAGGAGAGACCAGTACCTAGAGAAAGACATGGCACTTGGTAAAGTAGATGAGCATCAAAAAACAGGAAAGGCCTTCAGGAGATAGATTAACACAGTGGCTATAACAATGAACTTGAACATAGAATCGTCAGGATGGCCAAAAACAACATTGTGCTTTAAGATCTTAAGAAAAATACCTTTCATTTACTGGTTAAACATCATGCAGAATATAGACACAATGTAGAATACAGAGTGTATTTATTATATTCTATCAGGATATACAAACTATATTTATTGCAATATGTATGTGAGTGCAGTTTTTCTAAAAGGATTGTGTTGGTATTTATGAGTACAGCATAAATTTTGCTTTTGGTTTACAGTTTGATTCTCATTTCGAAGAACATTCATTGGAAGTAAAAGTCTATTTTAATCCATCCAAATATTTACAGAGAGATCTTATTTTGAGAAATGAGAAATGTTGCTTCTGAAGTTTTCAAATTCAACAAGGTTGTCAAAAATTACAAGAAAGAGAACTAAAAGTAGATATATTAACAATCAAGGAAACTGTCAGGAATTTTACTGACTCAGGAAAGACATACTCTTGTGAAGGTTAATTGAGTAGTCTATTTTAAACAAAATCTTAGCCCAGGAATCTGGGCCCCACATATTCAGTTCTAAATGAAGACTGCTTAGATATTGGAAGATAAGAGCAAGGTCAGGGACGGTTTAAAAGGAATAACACAGCAGTGATGGTTAGAGAGGGGAAAAGGATCCCGACGCGTGTTGATATATTCAAGATAAGCTTGATCAAGAAGTCAGAGGGTTGAAAGTTTTTATCTGAACTAGACTAAACAGCAACTTCTGAGAAAAAATAACAAGGAATCATTGTTCTTTGGTCTTGCTCTATTTACAGCACATATATCCATGATAATATTTTAGAAAATTAGTAATATTCATTACTTTCTTGACAATATGGTTTCAAAACATAAAATGCATGGTTAGTTTTAAAAAAAGATTGTAGCAACTTTATTTCTCTGATACTGGAGTGGTTATTTTAGCTTTATATGCTATCTCTATTTTTATTTTTCAAAGTTAAGATTTATATAATTTGACTAAGAATAATGATAAAATCTACATTTTATTAAATTAATAGCAGATACATAAACTTGACTTTTACACATTTGTACCAATCATCATGGCTAGTTTTAGTTAGAACATATATAATTAGTTATGGTTTTGAGATCTAGACTAACTCATTTTATTTACATACTAAGAAGAGGGCCATTACTTTAAGGACCATACTGGATAAAATCCGCCTTGATTTGTTCTATTGCCTATTTTAAAATCAGTCAGTGTCTCTGGTCTTTGAGTTCTTCATATATTTTAATATGTATATTTTTAAACTCCTTCCTCCTAATCTTAACAACAACCCAGTATTCAAGAGAGGTATTCCTTGTCCGAATTCAACAATTCCCTATGTCCCACTGAGGACATGGAGAACCAGTGTCAATAAAGAATAGAAAGACAGCTCTTTTCTTTTTCTTTCGGCATCCTGTCTTATTCCTCTATAGTCCTTTTGTCTTATAACAGCATGTGGTTTTCTACAAGTGTTGTGAATTCTTGTTTTGCTTTTTATATATTCTTCTGTTAAAACAACAGTTCTCCAGTATCTTTACTAATTTTAGAAATCTTATCCAAATCCAAAGTCACCTGCAAGGAACATAGTATGTTTTCTATTGTCAGGATTTATTTATATTTTAAATGAGAGTTCTCAGACGTAGCAATGGGTTAACTCAAGATTGAGCCTAGTTGCTATATGGTCAGTCCTGAATCAGGGGACCCAATGCATTTCTGGATAGAATGTACTGTACAGGCCTTTCAACTGCGATCTTTTGTAAGTATATGTTAAAAAGCAGCTTTTTGATATGTTAATGGGATAAAAAGATGGGGGAAGAAAATGCTTATCAATTAATTATATTGACCAGACTGATTTTTCCTAATAGTAAAAATTCACATTTTTTTCTACTTTGGAAATTACGTTAAGCACATAAAGCCAAGAAAGAGCATATTTTATTTTCATCCTAGATAAGTGTTCTCTGTATTGATCTGAATAATAGATCACTTGGTGTGTTTTTGACATCCAGACTCAGTCCTATGGATTGGCAGATTCATGAGTCTTGGGTTTGTTTTTTTTTTTAGAAGATCTTTTCAAAATCAAATTCTCCAGTAAATCTTATGATTAAATTAAGTTGTAAAGTGTGTCTCTATGAACATTATTCAGGTTTCTCTGATGATAAAGATTACATGGAATGCTTTGGAGTATATTTTTCTTTTCATCTCAGTGGGTGACCATTATCATGAGGGAAGTCTGGGAAATGTTGTTCTAAGTGAAGAATGAGACCAGAAATGGCAAACTAGTTTCAATCTGTCTGCACATTCTAAGTATCAGTGACTCTGTGGACAATGTACTGAGAATTCTGAAACCCATTTAAACGTTGGATAAGACTCTTGCTATTAATTAACAAGACTTCCATAGAAAAGGTAATTTATTATTTAATGTATTTAGTCTGCACACACTTATTGATTACTACTATATGCCAGTCACCCTCATAAATGCTATGAATATCTATGACCTAAAAATAACTACTCATTCATTGCCAAAATGAAAACAATATAACAGACAGATATTAATAATAAAGTCATCTCACTTTATAATTATAGAACACAATAATAGTTACAAAAAACTTATATGGTACAAGGAAAACATATGAAAGAAGTGTCAGATTTTGAAAATGTAAAAAATCATTCTATGGAAGATAAATGCACTATATGTGACCTCTTTTATGGCTCTGGTAAATAGATGTGATATTTCTCCTTAATGAAAGTTTGATAGAATTAAAAGAACAAGAAGGCAGATACCTTGCCACTTTCCTCTATAATTTTCAGCATTTCAGAACACCTAGAAAACTTACACACACTGAGTTGAAAACTACTTATGTATGCTATGCATCTTCGGGATTATGAGAAATTCTATTTACCTTCTCATCGCTAAATAGCTCATTGAAATGTGCATATATTTATAGGTTTAGTATGAAGGTAGCAGATGGACATTGGGCCTCCATTCAAGTACTCCCTCAATACAAGAACACTTTGTTCTAAACTGACATTCCATGATGCTCAACTTCCCAACATGATCTCTAAGGATAAATGTGTGCATAAGCAGGTGTGGTGAAGAAAGCTAATGGTGCCCAGCTATCAAAATATATAGTTCCTGAGGTCTTAAAGGGTTGAAGGTAAACAAGCAGCCATCTAGCTCAGAAGCAACAAAGCACACATGGAGGAGCCACCTGCCTGTGTGATCACAAAGTGTAGAAGGAATCAAGTATCAGACATCAAAGAACAAAAACACATCATTATGTGCTCACCTTTCCTATACAAACGCTGAAGACAAATGTGCACATAAGCAAGTGTGGTGAAGAAAGCTAATGGTGCCTGGTTATTGAGAGATATAGCATCTGGGGTCTTAAGGATAAAAAAGCGGCCATCTAGCCCAGAAACAACGAAGCCCACATGGAAGAAACAAACCTGCCTGTGTGATCATGAGGTGTTGAAGGGATCAGGTATCAAGCCCCAAAGAATTAAAAATCATATCATCGTGAATGAGGGGGAGTGTGAGGTGGGGACCCAAGGCCCATTTGTAGACAACTGAACATCCCTTTGCAGGATCGTGGGGAGGAGATGAGTCAGTCAGGATGCAGTGTAGCATTGATGAAACACAATTTTCTTCTAGTTCTTCAATGCTTCCCCTGCCCCTCACTATCATGATCCCAATTCTAGCTTACAAACCTGGATAAACCAGATGTACACTGGTGCAAATAGGATCTGGAAACACAGGGAATCCAGGACAGATGAACCCCTCAGGAACAGTGGTGAGAGTGGCGATACCAGGAGGGTGGAGGGCAGGTGGGGTGGAAGGGGGAGCCGATTACAACGATCTACATATAACCACCTCCCTGGAGGATGGAGAAAAGAAAAATGGGTAAAGGGAGACACCGGGCAGTGTAAGATATGATAAAATAATAATAACTTATAAATCATCAAGGGTTCATGAGGGAGATGGGAACAGGGAGGGAGGGAGGGGAAAGGGCTCAAATAGAAAGCAAATGTTTTGAGAGTGATGAGGGCAACAAATATACAAATGCGCTGGGCACAATGGATGCATATATGGATTGTGATAAGAGTTGTCTGAGTCCCCAATAAAATTATTTAAATTTAAAAAAGAAAAAACAACAAATCATATTTACATGAAAAAAATTAAGTTCTTTCTTATACACACACACAAAGGTGGTATGCTTTACCTATGATACTACAGAGGCAGTCTCAGTGTTGAATTACTAAAGAAACAGGGCATCGCTATGATGTAACTACCGTATACACTTGTGTATAAGCCAAGCTTTTCAGCACCAAAAATGTGCTGGAAAACTGGGGTTCAGCTTATACAGGGTCAGTGGTACTCCAGCGAGGTGTAACATCTCGCCCCCACACCCTCCCCAGGTAACGGGAGGAGCGCCCTTGATCTCGCAGATGATTGCCTTTTCTCCACTGTTCATTCAAAGCCCCGCTGACACTGCAGGGTTTTGAATGTTTGTTTACTCACATCTAACCAATCAGAGCCGTCCTATGACATGTATCTTTGAATACGCCTTTTAAAGACCGTGTGCAACATGTTACATGAATGGATGTCATCTAGTCAAGCCCGACTAAAAAAAGGAGGAAATCTCATGAAGCCTGACATAGAGTTAATAGTAAAGTGGGTTTGAGATGCATGGGAAGACATTCCAGAAGACATGGTGCGACGTGCCTTCCAGAAATGTAGTATTAGTAATTCTATGTTTGGCAGTGCGGACTGCACTTTGTATGAAAATGACAGCAGTGGTGGTGATGACGGCGATCTCAGAGAGGACCTATGATGACCTCACCCCAGCTGAAGCTCTGCATTGGGATATGGATGATGATGAGGAATCCAGTTTTGAAGGATTTTAACTCTTTACATTTTAGCTTGGTTGCTGATTGAGCTCAGGGAATAGTACTTTTAAGGTATTATTGTTGAAACCTTATTGTTTTTATTGAGCCTATTTTCCACTTACTGTGCTGGTTTACAAATGTTAACTGACTTGTCCTTTTATGTGTGTTTTTTATTTAAAATAAATATTTAACTACATTGCCCCACTGATGTCTCAATTTTTAGTAATTTTATTTTCATTTGTTTTGATTATTGAAACTCACCAACAGCTTCTGCATTTTCCACCCTAGGCTTATACTCGAGTCAATCAGCTTTTCTGGTTTCCCAGGGAATAATTAGGTACCTCGGCTTATACTCGGGTCGGCTTATGTTCAAGTATATACAGTACTGTATAATGAAGAAAAATACTGCATAATGTGAACTAATGACCTAAGAAGTACACAGGTGAGAATATGGCACTGGCTGTTCATTATTAACAGAGTTACACTCACACTGAGTGCCCGTGGTAGTTACACAATTTCATGTCGACTTGATATATAAAAATGTAGGGGTAGAATCTAGCCTATCAAATCACAGCCTCATGCTACCTCCTTGTGGCGTGGCCTTCTCCTCAGAGGGACCCTAGAAAACCACCCCATCCATCCACTCCCGCCTGCACAACCTGAGGGAGACCTGGATGTGGCCACTACCATGCGATCCACACAACTCCGCACCCACTGGCCGGCGATCTTCCAGCACTCTGCATCCTTGCATGTGACTGCGTGAGTCTCAAGAGGGACTTATGGACTAGTATTGGACTTAAGGACTGGGATGGAATGTTTTGTTGATGTATGATTACTTCTTGATTTAAATCTCTTTCTTACACATATATGAGTGTCCCCTGATTTGTTTCTCTAGTCACCTCATCCTAACACAGTGAGAAAATATATCTACAATACTCTAGAGGACTCAACAGCTCAAGTGCTTATTACTTTTTTTAAAAAACCTACAGTATATGACAATTTTGTGAATTATAATTAAATTATGAACCAACATTTGTGGATTTCTTTTTGTATTCTTTTTTCCACAGAAAATGTTGAAATCTTGGGCAACATAAACATAAGTATCACTAGATTGCATCTTCTCAAAAACAGACACTATTTTTCATAATTGATGAGCATCTCTATGAGTGAACCCATAGAGTTATATAGTGTTAGAGAGTAGAAGCAAAAATATAATTTGTCCAAAAAATCAGTACATCTGAGAATTTTGCTAATTGCAATGGTAGAAAGAAGATATTCATTGTAATCTGAAGCAAGATCATTGTTGATGAAAGCATTTTAGGAGGGAAAATAAACCAGTGTAGGTAAATTTCTAGGTTCTCAATTTAGGATTAATTGTTAAATTATTATAAGCCTCATAGAGAAAGTGATTGTTTAAAAATACTTAAATAAAATTTACCTTTATATTTGCATGAATTAAAAAATAATCATCTTGAAAATTAAAAAAATTATTTGGCATTCATTTAGAGGTTAAATATTCTTAAGGGCATTACAGGCCTAATATATTTGTTGATAGGGATGATACTTCATTATGGAAATTTTATTATCATTATTTTTGTTATTCTAATAGAACTTGCTTTACTTTCCTACATTGAAACAGGTAATAGCTTTCTTTCCTCCAATTTAATGTGTTCCTACCATGGACATCTTTGCTAATTCTGCATCCTGATATCAAATTAACAATTTCAGAGACATTGTGAGAAATGTTAAAATTGCCTTATGTTTCTGGCAGCATACCCGAGGGTTATTCATATTTACCTAATTTTAAAGAGAGGAGGAGCACTAGGGGTATGGCAGCAACAGTTGGCCCTCTAACTGCAGGTCAGTAGCTCAAGGCCAGAAGCTGTTCCTCAGAGAAGTGAGAGACTTTGCTGTGCCCTTAAGGAGGTACAGTCTCAGAAACTCACAGGGGCAGTTCTACCCTGCTCGGTAGGGTCGCAGTGAGTCAGAGTGGACTGAAAGGCTGTGAATAGCAGAGGGAGGGTTGGGTATTCCTGTCCAAGGGGGATAGGTTAAAGGAAAAAGCCTTCCTAAAACTTGGCTGCCATCAAGTGGATTCCAATTCATATTGGTCCTAGAGGACAGAGAAGAATTACCTCCTGTGACGGTCTGTAGCCAGCAGCCCACTTGTGTGACTACACCACTAGCCTTCCTAGTGGGAGTGAAATGACATCTCTCGTGGATATTTTGCGTATCTCCGATGGCAAATGACGTTGAGTATTTTATCATGTATTTGGTGACCATTTAAAAGTCCTCTTTTGTGAAACGTCTACTCAGATCCTTTTCTTATTTAATCATGGGGTTATTTGTCTTTTATTATGTTATATACATGTGTGTGTGTGTGTGTGTATACATATACATATCAGATGGTCAGTTTATTGAAATATTCCTCCCAATAGGTAATTTGTATTTTAAATGATTTTTAAGGAACAAAATTAATTTTTATGTCTTTTTTATTTAATCTTTTGTTATTATATTACATAATTCATTGTAAATAGCTAGACCTGACAGTATTTCTCTGACCTTTTCTTTTTGGAATTTTAAAGTTTTAAAGTTCCTCACTCCATTTTGCATTTGTTTTGTATTTGTTTGTTTTTTGTTTGGTCCTTTTTTAATGAGACATAGGTCCTGTTTCATTTTGATGGATGTATAAATTCAATTTTCTCAACACTGTTCATAGAAGAGACTTTTTTCTCCTATGGAATAAACATCATTTTTGTTGAAAACCGGTTGACAATATATGCATGGGTTTCCTTTTGGACCCCCTTTCACGGGGTCACCAAATCCATAACAGTAACAAAATTACAGTTATAAAGTAGAAACAAAAATAATTTTATGATTGGGGGGTCACCACAACATGAGTAACTGTATTAAAAGGTCACGGCAATAGGAAGGTTGAGAACCACTGATTTATATGGATCAATCTGCCAAGTACACACAGGATTTGAAGAGCTGAGCAAAATCAACATTAAGCCTGATTTTATAAATAAAACCACAGTGTGGTAGATCATTATTATTACATTTGGGTATGCACTCCATGGAAGACAAGAAAGTGACCTGTTAAGAAAAATGGTGAGCAAGATGGCAACCAGGTAGGTAACTCACACTGGGAGCTCAAAGGAGATCATTAAGTTGGGAGATCTGAGGGCTGAGTAGGGGTTCCGAGGCTGTCAGTTAATTCCCAAGACAGTTGGCTAGTACTCCTACACCCACCAGAACTGGTCTAGCACAAACCTGTGCTGCTGCGGACCACTGAGTCTTTCAGGCGGCAGTGCCCTGAACACCAGTCACCCAACAGAGGCTGGTATAGCAGTGGTTTGATATCCCAAATGGCACAGGCACTCCCTCTGCCCGTTGGCAGAGTCCTCTTTCGAAACCAGCACTTTCTTTCCAACCTTTTCCCTATCCTGCCAAGCATTCCCCACCCCTCTAACAAACTGAGCTGCCTCTAGTTGGGAGAAAGGGACCCCAGACCCTGCCCTATCCACACTCCCTGAGCTGTGCACTCCCATGCGTTCCTGCACTTTCCTTCAGACTGCAGCATGCACATCTGCAAATGTCCCCTAAGAGGCCTGAGAGTTGCTTGAGCATGATACAGGCTGACCTCAGAGCCTGAAGACTGAGAGGGCCTTGCCCTCCAAACAACAGACTCCTGATAGGCTAGGTTCCTGAAGGGAACCTCAATGGGACAAAGGTGAAACACAACCCCTCAGAGTAGTTTGGCTATTGGCAGCCTGAGGAAGCATCAATACCAACCTCCCAAAGAGAGAGCACATGGCTCATTGACTCCTGGAATAATGACCCCTAATTCCAATAAAGTGAAATAGAAGCAGCAAGCTGCCTCAACAGTTTCAACAAGAAAGCAAGAGTAACAAAATCTAATGTCATAAGATGACCTAGACCTAATGGCAGTCATAGAAAAGGCTGTCATTGGGCTCCCTAAGAAAGAAATCTTCATAATGCTGCTTAGAGTTATACAGGATGTGAGGAAAGAAACACAGAAAAAAAGGATGAAATGATAGAGGAGAGAAAGTCCAATACATCGATCAATTGGTCTCAAGGTGCAAGCCATAACAAGAGATAAGGAGAGGTGCTATATAATGCTGAAGACCACAGTAGACCAAGACCCAGTGAACATAGTAAATATATATATGCACAACAAGAGAGCTGCATACCTTGTTGATCAAACACATAGAAGATGAATAAAGAAATCACAGGATCAACAAAATAGTAGGTGACTTTTATACACCACTCTCTGAGAAAGCTATATCGCAGGGAAAGAAAATTTAACAAGGAGGTTACAGAGCTAAACATTACAATTAGACGAAATTACCTGAGAGATATTTTCAGAGCTCTCCACCCAAAAGAAAAAAAATGACATTTTTTTCAAGCCCACATGGCACATGCTTGAATATGGACCACATGCTGGGACACAAGGCGAATCTGTATAAATTCAAGTACATTGAGATCATACAGACCGCTGTCTACAATCACTGTGCCACGAGGCTGGAAATCAACAAAAGGACAATGAAGAAAACAAGGGCAAACAATTGGAGGATAAATAACTCTATTGTAAAAGGTGTGGGTACTGTCCCAGGTCAGAGATTAAATGAGAAAATTTCTAGAAATCAATGAGAATGAGAATGTGAGGTACCAAACCAAAATCAGTAGACATTTGATAGTAATTTATGTACAAAAGAAAAAGGAAAAGAGACTTATGATTGATATGCTGGCAGAAAATTTACAGCAATTAGAGGAAAGTCAACAGGACAATCCTACTAATAGCAAAAGAAAAGAAATAATAAATATTGGGACTGAGATTCAGGAGAGGGAAAACAAGAAAACCATTGGAAAAAAATAATGCTGGTGAAAGTTGGTTCTTTGATAGGATTAATAGAATCAATAGACCGCTAGCAAACCTAAAAGAAAGTAAGGAACAAATTTCAATTAAATAAAAAGGATAATTACACTGTACAACAAGACCTGTACTCCAATCACTTCAACAACTTAGAAGACATTGTCAGATACTTGGAAAAACTATCCCTCCCTAGACTCTCCTAGATGGATGTCAAGAATCTCAACAGATGCATAACAAAAGAAGAAATAGACAAAGTTATCAGGGATTATGAACAGAAAAATCCCCCAGGCCAGATGACTTCACAGGAGAATTCTACCAAGCATTCAGGGAAGAACTGACACCAATCCTACACAAACTCTTCTGGAACATAGAAAAATATGGTAAACTACCAAACTCTGTCTATGATGCTAGTATAATCCTGATATCTAAACCAGGAGAAATCCCACAAGAATCAAGAACTACAGACCAATATCCCTACTCAGTGCAAAAATCCTTAGCAAATTACTGGTCAATAGAATACAAAGGTATATAGAGCAAATAACTCACCATGACCAAGTGTGATTCATACCAGGTATGCAGGGATGGTTCAACATACAAAAGACCATTAGTATCATTCGCCACATTGACATGAAAAACTATAAGAACCACATGATAATATCAATAGATGCGGAAAAAGCATTCGACAACATCCAACACCCATTCCTGTTTAAGACGTTCAAGAAGATAGGAATAGAAGGAAAATTCCTTAATATAACACAAGCTATATATGAGAAACCAACAGCTAACATAGTATTAAATGGAGAAAAGACAAAAACAATCCCTCTGGAAAAAGGGATCGGACAAGGATGCCTCTTGTCACCACTCCTATTTCACATCATTCTGGAGGTACTAGCTAACAATATAAGGCAAAGAAGATACATCAAAGGTATTCGCCTGGGGAAGTATGAGGTGAGTTTATTGCTATTCGCAGATTAAATGATTTTATACATGGAACATCACAAAGCTCCACAAAGGGAGAACTGGAAGCAATAGAGGAATATGTCATAATGGCTATACAAAGTCAACAGCCAGAAGTCTATTGGACTGCTATATACATCAGACAAGACCACAGAAGAGGGGATCAAAACGGTAGTACCCTTCACAATAGCCAAGCACAAATTGAAATATCTAGGGATATATCTGACTAAAAAATAATTGTTTGAGGAAAACTACAGGACACTATTATGAGAAATCCAAAGTGACCTCAGCAAATGGAAGAATATCCCATACTCGTGGATCAGAAAACTAAATATAGTAAGGATGTCAGTTCCGTCCAAAGCACTATATAAGTCCAACACTATCCCGATACAAATGCCATCATCTCTCTTCAAAGATTTGGAAAAACTGGTTACCAACTTCATATGGAGAAAGAAGAAACCTAGAATTGGTATAGAACTCTTCAAGAAGGACAAAGTTGGAGGGGTTGTTTTACCTGTCTTTTGCACATATTCTACAACCACAATGGTTAAAACACTGTGGTATTGGTATAATGATAGATACTCAGACCAATGTAAAAGAATTGAAATTCCAGAAGTAAAATCATCAGCCTACAGAAAACTGATCTTCTATAAGGGCTCAAAAATGGAAAGTGCATGCCCTCTTTAACAGGTGGTGCTGGAAAAAAAATGGATATTTACCTACAGAAAACTGAAGCAAAAACACTTACCTCACTCCATGCACAAGAATAAACTCAAGGTGGATCACAGACCTTGAGGTAAACCCCCAAATTATTAGGACCATCAAAGGGGGAATTGGGACAAACCTGAGAACTTTGACATGGGAAGTACATAAGCTATCAGAAATAGGTAAAGATACAAATACAGAAGAAGCACAAACTGACAAGTGGGATATACTGAATAAAAAACACCTCTGTACATTGAAAGGATTTGCCAAGAGAGAAATAAGAGAGGTCATAGATTTGGAAAACATCTTTAGCAATGACACATCAGACAAAAGCCTTATTACTAAAATTTACAATACTCTGCTAACTTACAATGAGAATAAAACCAATTTCCCGCAGAGGTGGACAGAGAACCTGAATAGAAATTTAATAAGGAAAGAAATCCAAATGGTCAATAAACATATGAGAAAATGTTCCCGATCATTAGCCATGGGAGAAATGCCAATGAAAACAACTATAAGATGCCACCTCACATCCTCAAAGATAGCCCAATTCAAAAAAATAAGACAGTAACTAGTGTTGGAGGGACTGTGGTGAGATAAGAACTATGAACCTGTAGGTATGCACAGCCATGATGGAAATCAATTTGGCGATATCTAAAACAGATGGAAACCGAGCTACGATATGATCCAGCCATCCCCCTATTGCACATTTACCCAGAACAGGCAAGTAGCAGACTACGACCAGAGATCTGTGTTCCAATGTTCATTGTAGCACAGTTCACAATCACAAGGAAATGGAAACCACCCAAATTTCCATCAACAGATGAATGTATTAAAAAAACATGGAGAATACATATAATGGGGTACTGCGCATCCCCAAAAAGCAGCAATGAACTGGGCTCTGGAGAAGGACATCATGCTTGGTAAAGTGGAGGGGCAGTGGAAAAGAGGAAGACTTTTAACGTGATGGATTGACAAAGATGCTGAAGGGGGGTGGTGGGGGGCAAGACCAGGCGGTGTTTTGTCATGTAGTACATTGGCTTACTCTGAGGAGGAACTGACTCGAGCAGCCTAACACAAAGGACCATCCCCGCGAATCCATTGCGATGCACAGAGGCCCTCTCTGGTGTTTATGAGGCTGCAAATTGTTTAAGAAGTTCACTGCCATATATGTAACCCATTGACCAAACGGTGGGTTTGAACCAGCTAATCTTACGTTCAGCAGCCCCAAACCTCAGCCACAGAGTCAAAAGGGCTCCTTTTAACCTCCGGTAGATGTCTGGAATCGTGGTTACATTCCTGACCACATAGGAGCTTGGGAGTAGAAAATAAGATAAAAGAGATACTTGAACAAGAACTTGGCTGAAAAAATAGAGCATAGATATATAGAATGGGCACAGGGAGCAACAGGAATAAAGAATTTAAATAGGAAACATTTTCATTATGAACAAAAACAAGGTACATGAGACAAAGCTATTTGGAAATTAGGTAAATCATTATACTGGAGTAAAGTTATGGAGATTCTTGGAAACTCCACCAAGGTGCATGGGCAGTGAAATATTGGTGATAGGTGCTATTTAGTATAGCTAAAAAGGAATTTACAATCCATCCAATTGAACATGATTAAAGGGTTTGCTAGTGCTAAGTATACTTGTTTATGAATATGATGTTATTGTTTTAGGTAAGAATGACAGACGATTGCATACTATATAATCATTTTAAGTAGAGAAACGTCCATGGATATGCAAACTATTTCAAATACAAATCAAGTGCTATGAACGATTACTGGGCTATTGGTCGTACAGTATGCCTCACATATTTGTCTTTTAGAAACCATGAAGTATAAGTCATGTTTTCATTTAAACAATGTTATGTATGTTCTAATATATAATTCCCATCTATCTAACATGCATTTCAACCAATGTCCTCTTTTTAATTTTCAAATTCAACTTATCTTCTTTTCCTATTGAAGATATCATCTGTCTCCGAAAATTCTTCAGTAATCGAACACATATTTATTTTTATTATTGTATTGCATCAAAATTTTATCACATCTGAGCCTACCATTTTGATCTTTTTATTATCATTCTTCTTTATGGATGTAGGATTGCACTATTTCCCAGATTTATGTCTCAAAAGAAAGAAAGTGACTCCAGAATTACTTCCTGTCATCCCATACAGATGATTCATTCAGGAAATATTAAACTATATTTGAGTGCAGATGCAGCCAGTATCAGCACATTTTCCTTTGTTAATATTTTTTGTTTAAAGATAAACATTGCTTCTTTGTTTTAAGTTGGTATCTTTGTGACCATGGTGCTTTTCACTACGCTAACTGAAATACCCAATTGATGATATAAAGTGAAGACTAAACCAAAAGTGTCGCTCGATGTTATGAAGCACAAAATTCATATTTCTTGGTCCAGAGAATGAGCTGGTACATTCATTGTCCTGGTTGAAAACAATTCTTGTTGTAATTTCCTGACTTTTTTTCACTTGTGCATTTTCCCATTTTCTTAAAGTTCTTCTTACCAAGCTCCCATGATAATTCCGTGATTTTGAAGACAACCTACCAATATAACCATCCTTTATCCCCTCCAAAGCAGTGGCCATAGTCTTTTGAGCTGACCTTTAGGCTTTGCTTTTAATAGGTCCGGCAGATCCCTTCAGAAGTTACTGTTTTGATTGAACCCTTTTGAGAAGGCACACTCACATGACTAAGATAGGTGCATCAATGAGAAGACATGTCTGAAGCCAACATGATAGCGAAGATACATTTTAATATGTTTTCTTTGGAATAAACTTGCACATATATGGACTAGAAATTTAGTAGCAATACTCCTTAACTTCCCAACTTATTTAAAAGTCACAATAAAATAGTTAACAACTAAGAAGAGCAGAAAAAATCAATGTGAAATAAGTCAACTGAATTCAGAATTTTTAAAGATGCTCTCAGCTAGAATTTATGTATAGTCATCTATAAATCAGATGCAATGTATATGTCATGTGAAGTCTGATGGAAAATAGATATCTAAATAATTCTTCCATATTACATGCATATTGGATTTTCTGTTAGGTTATAAGCAAAATAAGCTCTTAGGTTCTAGTATGATTCTAAATGTTAAATGTCAAAGTTAGCAATTCTGTCATCAATTTTATTATGTTTTGCTCTAATTTTCACATTTTTCTCACACTAACCTCATAAAAAGAGATGGCTTCTATTTTTCAAAATGTGTAACTCCATGATAGGTACTATCTAGTTTAAACACATGCTCAATTTCTTGAAAAAAAATGAATAAACTAATTGATGACCACACAGCTATAGATTTCAATTCTTTCAAAATAAAAGTACAAAGATTCTGGAATTTCATTAACATGTAGCAAGAACACCAAAACTCACCGCAGCATTTGTGATATCACTTTCCATGTTTTAAGAGAAATAGCTATAATATGTATGCATAAAATACCGGAGCCATGTTAACCCATGAAAGTCAAGTTCATGAGCTAGTTGTGGCACCAAATGGTGCTACTTGTTTAAGACACACACTTAAGATTTTAAAAAAGCTTCTTTATTTTGAACAACAACAAATGACAACTATTAATAGAATCAGAGGGAGGAAAACAGCGCAGCTGGGTAATTGAATGGGACATCGTACAAACAAGGTAATAAAATCAACAATAAAAGAAATTGCACTGCGTGATGATTGTGAAACCGAGATGGAGGCCTTGGAGCTAAGAATACCTATTAGGCATGGCTAAGATCCCAAAATAAAGGAAAACTTGTGGAAAGGGAGAAATATATACACATATATTTTTGCGGGGAGGTGACACAAAAAGTCTTCAAAACTTCGAAGAAAAAATATAATTAAATGATCAATTGATTTTTCCACAAACTTTTTAAAGTCCCCTTATGAATTTATATTTACATATAAACACACATATATTCCAAAGCAATAGAAGTTCCTATCAGTTAAGAAGTACATATTAAGTCCCCATAGTAAAAGATTGCTTTATCTAAATTTTATTAATGTACCAGACATTGAATGTCCACTACAATAGCACCTACCTCCTTTAGGTCAACCTGGAAATCTTTTCCTTAGGGAAATTTTTCTCAACCTGTTATATAGTCAAGTGACACCTCATTCTTCTTTGTAGTTCAGTTACAACTCATTGTTTTGTGTTCTTTATTTAATTGTAATTTCCCCAAGAACTAGAAATAAGACACTAATAAGGGTTTTTTTCTTATATTTAGGCATATTTCTAACTTCTTGCATTAGTACATAATCGATTTTTCAAAATAAATGGAAAAGTCGAATGAAAATTATAGATATGTAAAAAATGCAAACAAAAATTGTTCTATATGGTACCTGTGGTTATATATGGGTTTTGGAATTATATACATTTCCTTTTTTCCTGTTTTATATTGGTGAACATTTCTACATACAGGGATTTTACTTTTATATAATATCCATCTATTTGTCACTGTTTTAGTAAGCTGGAACTGACTTAATGGCAATAGTGGGTTTTAATATCATATAAAATGATTATTTTACATATGAGCCCCAAATAAAATTATTTTTAAAGTATCAATAATAATAATAATTATTATTATTTTACATTGTGGTAAATTTGAGTAAATGATCTAACACAAACTAATCACAAACCTTTCATGTCAGAAATAAACTTAAAACAATCTTTACTCTTTGGACATATATTTTAATAAAAATAGACATTTTATTTTTAAAACAAGAATCAGTGCTTTCGGTTTCCAATTCTGGTTTTCCTAGTGACTTGGGCCTATGGTAAGTAACATGAATTTATGGCCAATGATGTTTAAAATGAAAATTTGAGACTTTTTTTTCAGTCTGTTACATCTTTCAAGTTTGATTCTTTCTTGCTTGTGCTAGGGAATGAAAGCTCAGACATTTCATTTAGAGATTCCATATTAATCTATATCGTATCAATTTTAAGGGAAAAACTTGTCTGATTTGTCATGACTTATTAAGAGAATCTTCAATGTGACAAAAGCTCCCTGGTGGTATGGCGGGTACAGAAGCCCTCTGCTAACCAAAAGGTTGGTGCCTGTAACTTACTGATCACTTAGCAGGAGGGGGAAAAAAGACATTCTGCTTCCACAAAGATTACCGCTTTGGAAATCCCGTGGGGCAGATCTTTACCATAAACTGGTATTGACTAGATGGTAGTGGTAATATTTTATTGTTTGATGTATTACAACCATGACAAATCTCCCAGGTTTGCTCCTGCTAGATAAAATTTGGCAAAGCCAAAAATTTGTATCTGACTAATTTCTACATGAAAGTGGCTTCAGCCTCTGAATGATAGACATCAGGCAGTGATTGGTTACTTTAATGAATTTGGTAACTTAAATTACTGTCAGGCTGACTGGCATTCAAAATACTTGTAAATTCCAGATGCAAGCACATGAGTGCTTTGTTGTACATGCTGTTATTTTTTGTTCTTTGCTGTGGCTTATTTATAAAACAGGCTGAATTAATTGTGGCTTGATGCCTCATACACCAATTTTAAATTGAGCACAAGTTTCACAAGACGAGCACACAAATATTTTCCCAAGAGGAAACACAGTCTCATTTCAGTACTACACATCCATTGCATTGACACTTTCTTTGGCCATTGCATTTGCCTCACCTTTTTCCCTTGAGTAAACTTCTCCAATTTACTGAAATCATCACAACCAAATTCAGTTAAAACATCAACTACTCCTAATGACAACCCTCAGGTACGGCTGGTCCAACTAGCATATTCAAGATTTTATCTTTGGAAAAAAGTAAAAATTGAAATTACATTTTTATGCTGATGACTAATGAAATCAGCAATGCAATTAAGCATTGACATTCTCTGTCATCCAGTTCCTTGGCCATATTTCATATGAAACTCAAAATTTATGTATATATATGAATTAGTGACAGGGACAAGAGCACTGAGAATTTATTGCAAAAAAATAGTGATAACTATAAGCCATTTTGAAGTTAGTCTCCAAAAGAAGCAAGGTTGATACTTCTTATGAAGACACTGCCTGGGTAATAGCAGTGACCCGGGGTCCTATCAAGGTCATAGAAGTAGTGATCTATTAGTCATTTTTGTTGGACTATATAAATAAGGATAAAATATTTTGTGTTTTCTTTTAGTTGGGGAAACATTAGCTCCCCATGCCTTGAACAATAATGTTGATGGGTTGGAAAACTGTCCATTACCATGACAAAGCTAATGGAAAAAGAATAATTTCACTGGCATATTGTTTGACACACAATTGTATGTCCTTAATACACAAAAAAATTGTTTTGTTTCACCTAGAGTTGTGAGGAGGGATCTTTTTGTTCATTTTTTAAATTTGGTTTGTAGAAATTCTGATTGTGTTCATTATTTAGTGATTAATAATGAAATGAAGCATCTTTTTGTAAGGTGCACTTGGGTTGGTTGACATGCACAGCACTCTGTACAAGAGACCTGAGCATCACCTGTCCTGGGCCACCACTTCCTCTCCTGCCCCATCCCTACAATTGTTCTTATTTTTAAGCCATTATTTCAGGAACTGTGCTAATCTATCTCATCGAAGGCTTTGCTGTGTCCCCCTGCACCTTCAGTTTACTAACCATGAGGCCCTTCTCCAGAGACTGGTCTCTCCACCTAACAGGTCCCATGAGCTGAAGTCTAGCCATCCTTGTTTCTAGGAAGCAATTTAGCTGGACTTCTTCCAAGACATATCTATTTGTCCTTTGGCAGTCCATAGTATTTTCAATATGCTTCTCCAGCACCATAATTCAAATGCATCAATTTTTTCATCTGTCTTCCATATTCAATGCTCAACCTCACTCATAGCCACCAGCATCTGGTAGTTGGGATGTGTACTGAACCAGTTTTATTGATGTTTCCCCTCTAAGATGACCTAAGAGGAAAATACTGGCAATGTACCTCAAAAATTAACTAACGAAAGTCAATGATTCATAAAGGTCTCCTCTGTAACCAATCAAAGGACAGAGGTGAGCTGATGATTACTTGTCTGTGGAATTGTCATATTGTGGAGCTTACTAGAAGGCAGATAACAATAAAAATTAGAATGAATTTTAAATATTAATTTAAAAGACTTGTCTCCAAATAAGCAGCCATCTAAGTGAGATGTCAACAATTTACATGGAAGAAGCACACCATCATCAGTCACCGAAGGATTGGATTCCATAAAATGCGAAGTCAAAGGGGGGATCAGTATCAGAGACTAAACTGAGAGAATCTGGTGTGCAGAAGGTGATGAATAACAGTGGGACCTCAAATTCATTAGTGGAACTACAGGGAATAAGCCTCTAGGGAACTCTCCTTATGTAAAATTGAGGGAAGGAAGGGAAATGGTCACCAAACAGAGTGCTTGGGAGAGAGGAGTAGAGATGATCAAAAGCAGAAATCTGAGCTGAGCAGTTACAACTCTGTCAGTAAATCCCCCCCTGCGATGCAGGCTTGCCTTGCGCTGGTTTACAAAATATTCTGTATTTTTAATTTTTCTTGGGTTTTTTTGCTCCTAATAGAGTGTATCTCAGAGATGTTATGTCAATGAGGTCATCTTCTGGGAGCTGTGTTATATGCTTTTCCATTTCTCGGTATATGAAAAAACACAGGATTAATCATCCTATAGGGATAGCAAGTAGAATAAGGCGGGTATGGGGGGCGGGTGTTAAAAAAAAGACAATGTCAAGGAGTTCATGTAGAAAAAGAATTTCTGGAAACTGGTACAATTCTACTTGACATGATTAAAATATGGAATGGTATGATCTATGGATTAAATTCCAATTAATAAAAAATAATTCTAAAGATATAAAATATTTCCTTATATAAGTATTAAATGAATGTTTCTAAAATATTTAATGGGGTATTTGAGAGAATATGAATAATCAATATTTTAAAACAGAGATTATCTAGAAAACCATTTCTAAATTATTTATTCTATTCATTTAATAGCATGTTCATTATCACCTCAAGACAGTGTAGTTCTCCTTGTAAGAATATTTTCTTCTTTTAGCTCATCAGGTCTGTCCTGGGCTCCCTTTTTAGACCACGTCTCCTAATATCTGTCAACTTTCTCTCCACCCACTGATTCTTGATGAGCCAGCAAGTCATTGGCCTTCCATTGGATAAATGTTAAGTGTATATGAGCTGCGTCAGCAAACAGCCAAGCATTTAACAATTGTGCTACGATGGCTTATTCGTCTTACTGCATATAAATTGCATATAGAATGGTAAAAACGAAAATCCTCCAATTCAAAGACTAGTACCTCTATCCACAGTCATCATGAATGATTCATCGTTGGGGAAAGATGAGAGCGATACATAAACCAAGAAGTCTCTGTTGACTGTCAGATCAGAACAGATCACTGGTACTTCTGCAAAGGCTTTTAACTACTCTGTGACCAGATAGCACTTGCTGAATAAGCTGAATTTCACAAAAGGCAAGAAAGAGTCATAATCATCACAGTAAAGCACAAGGTCACAGAGGTGAAAATGGGATATATAATAAAAAAAAGAAAAATACCCTAATACTGTCAAATCTACTCTTCCTCATATTCTTATACATCCTGAATGATAACCATCATCCACGCAATCACACAAGCTAGAAATATGTGTTAAATTTATTTCCTGTATTTCCTTTTCTCCACTCTGAAGCCTTACAAATGATACAGGTTCTATCTCCGCCCCACTGCGTAAAGATCACCCCTAGGACGATCATAATCCCAGAGGAGGAGAGTAATCTCACTCCTGCCAGCATTCCTCCTTTCCTTATTTCACTGCATTTGAACTACACGGGTAGTGTGTGGAGACAGCATGTTCCACCTTTATAATCTCTTTTATTTGGCATGTTAATAAGAGATTTTTCTTTTGTGTGATTGGTTGCTTATTTTGGATCCTGCATCTGGCACTCATTTGACCTTTGGTTTTTGGAATATGTCAGTCTCTGCAACCTGTGAGTCATTGAGAGAATTAAGGTTTATTGTGCCAACCTGGCCGATAAACACATGTGGGATTAATTGAAGGGCGGAGAGATAAATATCTCCGTGAGTCTCGCCTTTCTAGTTCTCGGGTCTCTTGCTCTCTGATGGTCGGACCAGGGTGCAGCTGCCTTAGCCAGTTCCCTGCTTCAACCAGCAAGGCTCACTTTCTGTAAGACATCCCCAAGGAGAAGCAGCATGGACCTACCCTTATGCAGCCCTGGGTGCTGGAGCAGCCATGTGGAGACCCCTGCCAGCGCTGAGATGCTTACACATTCACTGAGTCGGCTTTCCTCCTGCAGGCGGCATCATAGTGAGGAGATGGAGGAGGACTTTGTAGATCGGTGTCAGACACATGGGCTAATGTTGGACTTAGAGGGGCGTGGCAGTACTGGGTTGGGATGCTTTCTTAATGTACACTTTCCCTATATATAAAACTCTCTCTTATATACATATGCTTTTCTGTGGATTTTGTTTCCCTAATCGACCCAGACTAACACAGTCATCAACCTTCCATGAGACCTGCAAGTTTGGGATTTTTCAGCCTCTTCATAAACTTGAATCAGGAGAAGCCTCTAGTCCAATGCCTGACACTTGGACTTGGGATTTTCCAGCATCTGCAACTGAGTGAGCTCTTCCTTTTGGATAAAGGTATCTCTTAATATGCATTGTACCTACTGCCATTGAATCTCTTCTGGCTGATAGCAACCTTCTATAATGGTTCTGAGGCCGTAAAATTGTATGGGAGCAGATCGCTTGCACTTTCTCCCATTGGCTGGCTGCACCCATTTTTGGATAAAGCAGTTTAACATAAAAGCACCAGAGTGTGTGTGTGTGCACATAAAACCTTTAGTGTTTTATTTATATTATATACATGAATATTTCACTAACTTTTGTTGTTTTAATCAAAACTATTTTACTGATAGCTAACACGAATATTATATCATTCCATAGTTCAATTACAGCAAGAAGTCTTGTACAATTGTTACCAAATTAGTTTCAAAGCATTCTCTTCCTTCTTGAACTCCTTGACTTCATCTCCACTTCACCCCCACTGCCTCCCCCACCAGACCCTCTAGGACACCTTAATCTACTTGCTGTCGCTACAGGTTCATAAATCCTGGGTTTCATATAACCCAAACCAGAAAAACATATACTGGTAACAAAAATTCAGAGAACTCGGTCTAAGACACTATCTCAGTAAGGATAAATTTGTGTATCTCTAATTTAAAATTTTCAGTGATATTTATATAGTCAAATCAATCATATTTTCTCATGTGCAGTAGTGTTTGCACCCTGTCTCTTAATATTTATTTTACATGTTTCTCTGTGCTCCATGGGAGGAAGTGGGTACAAGATTTCATGTTAATCATCTCCCAAATTCACAGCCCATTATTATTTCTGGATCATATGTGGCCCTTTTCTTTAATTCCATTTTTCATTCTCTTCTACCCCTAATCTTTATTCTGCTGAAGCCTATTAAAAGCAACCATTTTAAGATGTTTAATATCTGTTTATCTATATATGTATATATGCATTGATATATTCTGATAAAGCCAATATTGCATAAATGGAATTTTTCATGGATCACAGTCAGTCCTTTTCTTTTTTACCAGCAGTATGGTTTCTCAGGGAACTACCCACTTTTAAAGATGCACATCTTCTCTCTTGCTTCTAACTGCTGCGTCTTATTCTTTCCACTCACTATTTATACTGCAGCCCAAGGAACCTCTAAAAATACAAAGCTGATCATGTGATTTTAGCTGCTTAATATCCTTTAGCAATTTTCATTTTATATAGGATAAAATCCCAAATCCTTAACATGTCTATAGAGCACCACATCACTGAGCCGCCATCCAGCTCTTCTTACGGTTTTCTTCCCTTTAATCTTTGCATTCCGGGCACATTAGCCTCCCGTCCCTTACACAACCCCTTTGCTTTGATCTGCATAATGTGTGCCCTCTCCTCTACCAGGCATCACCTTGTGCGTCATTTCCTAGATGAGACTTCAAAAATACCAACCAAACAGAAGCAAAACAGCATTTTAATACACCCTCAAAAAGCCTGTGACAGTTGAGTCTATTCTAATGTATGTTATAGAGTAGAGGTGCTCCATTGAATTCTCCTGACTGTAATATTGATGGAAATTGTTTGTGAAGCCTTCTCGATGCTGCTGCTGGGGAGGTGTGAACCTCTAGCCTTTTGTTTAGTCATTGTTAATGCTGGTTAGTCATTTCTGACTCATAGTGAAACTATCTATGTACAACAGAGCCAAGCAATGCCCAGTTCTGTCCCACCCTAGTTTAGTCTTCTGGATGCATACATTGTACAATTCTGTGCTCCAATTATTAATGGATACGTGCAGCTCTTCATCATGTGAATTCGCTGTATAAGAAAGTGAAGGTCTCAAATGCTTTACTCCATCCATGCCACGAACATCCATTTTGAGAAGCCGGAGCTTTCCTAGTCGTCTGTTCGTACATTCCAGCTGGCGGGCCTCGGGCTCCAGCCCTCGGTCAGAGGATGTTCTGCTCCTCCTCACGTCACGGCTCCATGGCCAAGTCTGTCCGGAGTAGACTCCCACAGTTCTCTTCCTGGTCTGCTTTAGTTGGGAAGCTACGCTGGAATCTGGTATTTGGATTACTGGTGTCACAGCTTTCAGCATTACCACACCATGTATGACAAATGACAGGTGAATTGATAGCTGTGAATTGATAGACTGTTTGCCCCACTCAGGGGCCTGAATGTCCAATCAATCAAGACTCCAAATTTGAAAAAAGCTATACATGTTTGTTTTTTTTCTTTTTAACTCTTTAGTGTCTGTTCACTCACTCTGACATCTTTTATACCAAGGCATGGTCTTTGTAATATCTAATTTATCTGCTCTATGACCTGTGTAAAATCCACAATAAAGCAAGTGTTCAATTCATAAAAATGACATCAGGACAAGAAACTGCCTTAAAACCACAAATAAATGTAAAATTCAGCACAAGAACCGCGTTTCTCCTGGCTGGATTTGATTTTCCTTGAGTGCAGTGCCATGTTGTAGGCTATGTCTATCGCCAGCTCAGAGTAGCCTGCACAAAATGGACACTGAACAAGCACTGCAGGAATGCATAGCAACATAAAGAACAGAAATGTAAGTTGCATGGTTTTATATCTACATCAGAAACTATTGGTCATTGTGCTAAATCTGGAAAGATAGTGGTAAAATATACTTGTCATTATAATTCATTTGACTTCGTTAGCAGACACCACGCTTTCTTTATCTTTTGATTAGCTTGAAAGTTACTTTCTTTGCGCTCATAAGGACAAAGGTACAGTCTGAACATCTGCTAGTTGATTCGGATCCTGAAAATAGCTCCTATAATGTGTAGGAAGCCAAACTTCAAATAGAGAGGGAGTAAGAAGAATCATTTTACGAATGTTCAATGTGTGCTCATTTTAATGAAGAAAAAAACAAAAATGGCTTCTGTCTTTAAAAAGGGCTGGATGCATCCAGCTCCTGAGGATGTTCCCCTCACTACAACGACTGGAGTAAGAAACATTCATCCTCCCAGCTCACTTTCTGACTGAGCAAGTTTTAGCAATGAGCCTGTCACAAGCTGGAAGTGGGAGCTTTTTCTACATTGTTTCATACATCTAATTATCTTGAGGCATCGCAGTGTCGGTAAGTAAAGAAGAAAGCACTTCTCAATAAGGTCCGAAATAACATTTTTCTCTTATTTAATTTTTAGTGGTTATCAATGTAATTGTTCTATCTTCACCTAGTGGTATCTATTACTCGTTCAATTCAGGCCTTAAAAACTAGACATAGACTTTTCCTCTTATTCTCAAAAAGTGAAATTACTTGGGAAAAAATCAGGTCTACTTTAACGTTTAGCAATATTGACAGCTAAGTCCAGGAGCCCTGGTAGCACAGTGGGTTAAGCATTAAGGAACGAACCTCAAAGTCAGCATTTCAAACTCACCAGCTGCTTCAAGAGTGAAAAGATGAAATGTTTGCTCCCATAGAGATTTACAACGTCGGAAACCCTTGGAAACAGTTCTACTCCACCCTGTAGGGTTACTGTGAGTCTGAATATGGTTTATAGCTATGACAAGGAAATAACAGAACCACAGGCCCAGGCCAATACAATTATTACAGTCTTTTCTCATCCTTAATTTATATTTACCGTAGTTCCACTACAGCCAAAATAATCTGATTTTGTTACAACCAATTAGTCTATAGTTTGAAAATATTTTCTTTCCATGAAGTGCTTGAAATGAACTTTTCATCTCTTCCTACGCAACCCCCACTCATCAACTAAGATGCACCGTAAATGTTGCTCCTTTAATGGAATTGTCCCCAATTATTTCAGATTAAGGCACTCTTAATCAAAGCATAACTCCCAAACTATAATTTTTTAATGTTATTTCTGCATGAAGTTAAATGTTACCATAAAAGTAAAGTTTTTTTTCCCTCTAATTTCTCAAATTTGTAGTGAACACCTTCTCTGAGCCAGGCTTCTTAATGCTGAGGAAATTTAATAATGAGCTAAAGTAAAACCAGTCCCTGCTCTCTTAGGGTGTCCTGTGTAGTGACGGGAAATGGAGGCTTCAATAGCCAAGCTGATGCTGCCTACCATTCCACACCGAGGGACACGCCAGGAGAGAGTGGAGCATGGTCTGTAAACGCGTCTGGTGAGTACAGTGGAAACTGACTGTGCTTTACCTGTGAATGATATGTATGCTGGAGTTTGAATGTACAGTAGTTATGGAAAGGAAAACACAAATGGAGATTTTCAGAAAGTGAATATGTGTGTAATGGACCCACATCTCACCCTTTAGAAAGATGTTGTGTGTAAAAGACTTGCTTATGTCCCAAAGTTTTTCATATACTCATATGTACTGTGAATCTCACAGGGAATTAAATACAAGATACCGTAGCTAAATATATGAGACTAATTTTTCCACTTTCTCTAAACCTTGCCTTCCATGTTCATTTTTGTTTTTAATGTTTTTTTTTCATTCATTTCTTTTCATTTTTTGTTGTTGGAGAAAGGGACATGCATTTTATACAGTTGCATTGCAAAGGGATCAACTTTGAAAATTAAACTTTAAACCCTCCTAACATTGCATGGGCACTGCTTCATGTGATAAATCTTAATCTGTAGTTTATTCTAAATTTTTGGTAATAAATAGAGATTAGATCTGTTTGGAGAGACCATCAAATTCATTATCAAACTAAAGAAGTGAATTCTCAAAACAATCATCTGTGCTGGTTAAGGTTTTGTGTCAACCTAGCTGGGACATGAATCTCAGTGGGTTGGGAGTTATGTATTGATGCAATAGGTGATAGACACCACCTGGAAAACAAAAGGGGAAATTAAAATATGTAGATGGAAATTTGATTTTTACCATCTTGATCTTTAAATTCTTATTAACATTTGTTGAATACAATACAAACAATATTTCTTCTTTCCCTAAACATTTCCATGAACTTTAGAGAAAAATCTATACCACTGAATTTGTAAAGTTCAAAGAAAATAGCTCTAACTTAAATGATAGAAGCTTCTCAAAGAAATCTAGGAAGCGCAAGGATGAAGAACAAATTGTATACAAATGAAGAAGAAAAAAGAATACAAATTGTCATTGACATCTCTAAACTGTACATGTGAAAAATCTTGAAATAAGTGTGGAATAAATCAATGAATTTGGAAAAAAGAAAATCAACAGAGAAAACCAATAAAATAAAAAACAGAGTATTTGAAACCAAACCAAATCTTCTGCCACCAATTCTATTCTGATTCATAGCATCAGTATAGGGCAGAGTAGAACTACTTTCTAGGTTTTCTGAGAATTTAATTCTTTAAGAAAACAGATAGCTTTTTTGCTTCTGAGCTAGATGGCCGCTTGTTCACCTTCAAGCCTTTAAGACCCCAGACACTATCTCTTTTGATAGCCGGGCACCATTAGCTTTCTTCACCACATTTGCTTATGCACCCATTTGTCTTCAGCGATCCTATCATGGAGGTGTGCAATCAATGATATGATTTTTTGTTCTTTAATGCCTGGTAACTGATCCCTTCGGGACCACTCGATCACACAGGCTGGTGTGTTCTTCCATGTGGACTTTGTTGCTTCTGAGCTAGATGGCCGCTTGTTTATCTTCAAGCCTTTAAAACCCCAGTCACTATCCATTTTGATAGCCGGGCACCATCAGCTTTCTTCACATTTACTTGTTCACCCACTTTGGCTCCAGCCGTTGTGTCGGGAGAGTGAGCATCACAGAGTAACAATTTAATAAAAGAAAGTATTCATGCATTGAGGGAGTGTTTGAGTAGAGACCCAAGGTCCTTCTGACACCTTAATACTTAACCTATAAATATAGACACATCGATCTACTTCCCCATCCTCCTATATATATTTGCATGTACATGTCTTTGTCTAGACCTCCATAAATGCCTTTGGCTCCTAGCTCTTTCCTCCATCTCCCTTGACTTTCCTCCTGCCCTACTACCATGCTTCGTCGCCACCTGGGCTAGAGTATACCTCTTTTCTAAGCAACCTTGCCCTTGATTATTCCCCACCAGACCTGCCACTCCCCCCTCTCTACCATTTGGGGTCCCATGTTGTTCCCTTGTCCCTGTGTTTGTTAACACCACTTCCTTACCCCCCCTACCCCCCATCCCAAGACCTCCCGGAATTGTCGGTCCCGTTGTTTTTCCTCCAGATAGTTCATCCAGCCTGTCCTATTCAGACAGACCTGTGGAGACACTAACATGCACGAAAACAAGACAGAGGAAAACAAAGCAACAGTATACAACCAGACAACAAAACAACAAAAACAAACCACTGACAAAGAACAAAACAAAACACTTCCCAAGAGAAAAGCTTGTAGTTAGTTCAGGGATCGTTTGCTGGCCCTTAGGAGCGTTTTCCAGTCCAATCTGTTGGGGCACCACGCTCTGGCCCCAAAATCCACTTTCAGCATTCCCTGGGGACCTTGCCACTCCATTCCCTTGCTGTTCCGCTGCACTCCCCCAGTGCTTTGCCTCGGTGTGGTGGGATCAGGTCAGGTGCAATTCCCACACTGTGTCTCCGGTGCAGTCCCCTGTATCACCCTTAGCCACTGAGGGGCATCATTTCTCATAGTGGGGCAAGTCATGTTGTTCTCCCTGTGGACTGGCAAAAAGCCCACATGGAAGAAGCACACCGGCTAGTGCGATCACGAGGTGCCAAAGGGACCAGGTATAAAGGCATCATACAAAAAATATATATATGTGTGCCTGTGTATATATATATATATATATACCATATTGAATGAAGAGGGAAGTGCAGAGTGGAAACCCAAGACCCAAGTGTCGGCCAATGGAGATCCCCTCACAGAGGGGTTCAGGAGAAGAGATGGGTTAATTAGGGTGTGAGGTAGTACCGATGAAGAACACAGCTTTCCCCCGGGTCCTGGATGCTTCCTCCCCACAACTATCATGATCCGAATTCTACCTTGCAGGGCTGGATAGGGCAGAGGTTGTACACTGGTGCATATGGGGGCTGGAGGCACAGGGAATCCAGGGTGGATGATACCTTCAGGACCAGGGGTGTGAGGGGCAATGCTGGGAGAGCGGAGGGTGAGTGGGTTGGAAAGGGGGAACTGATTACAGGGGTCCACGTGTGACCTCCTCACTAGGAGAGGGACGGCAGAGAAGGGGGGGGGAGGGAGACTCCGGATAGGGCAAGATAAGACAAAATAACGATGTATAAATTACCAAGGGCACATTGGGAGGGGGAGCGGGGAGAGAGGGGGAAAAAAAGAGGACCTGATGCAAAGGGTTTAAGTGGAGAGTGAATGCTTTGAGAATGATTGGGGTGGGGAATGTATGGATGTGCTTTATACTATTGATGTATGTATATGTATGGATTGTGATAAGATTTGTGTGAGTCCCTAATAAAAGGTAAAAAAAGAAAGAAAAAAAAAGAAAGCAGATAGCCTTCATCTTTCTGCAGCAGAGACCCTGACGGACACCAACTACTAACCCTTCTGTTAGTAGCTCAATGCATTACCCGCTACGCTATCAAAAGATCAATATAATACATAGTGCTTTTGCCAGCATAACCAAGGAGTAGAGACAGGAGGAGGATGAGAGAGGGAGAAGAATAAGAAGAGGGAGAAGTTAAATAGACCAATATATGAAAGACTCAACTGTCACGAAAATTGTTCTTTAAAAAAATTATAATATGTTGATGGAAAATGAATTTTGTACATCTCAAATCAGTAGTTCTAGGAGACTATTAAAGTGAAAGTATTGAGAAGGCATATAAATATGCAAATGAAGGTAATGCTAAGAGATAGAAGGAATATGAGAGGTAACATAAGCTAAAGGATAAGCACATTGGAATAAAATGGATTTAGATTGATATAAACAGTAATAACTCATTGTATAATATATAATCTTTTATATTTTTCAATC
This sequence comes from Tenrec ecaudatus, assembly GCF_050624435.1. Lineage (NCBI taxonomy): Eukaryota > Metazoa > Chordata > Mammalia > Afrosoricida > Tenrecidae > Tenrec > Tenrec ecaudatus. The sequence goes on along the minus strand of NC_134533.1, from coordinate 101,517,836 downwards.
AGTTCATCCATTTAATAAACTAGCGTTATCTTTCAGTGCCTATTAATTGCTACCACAATGCCAGATGTTTGATGTACAACAGCAAAGAAGAAAACAAAGTCCTCTTCCTGTCTCTTGTACATTAGTGCCACATTTTCATATCAAACAATTACTCTGTGACTCCATAGTGCAGAGATCTCAGGGGGGTGGGGAGGCGGGAACAGATGCGCTCCTTGGCATGCTGTGGTACAAACAAGTGACAGGGACAGCAGACACCTCGCAGGTGATAATGACACTTAAATCAGAAGGGTTACAAGATGTCCATACAATGCAACATGTGTCCCTGCATATTATTATCTCCTTTACCCCACACTGTAGCCAATGAAGGGCCAGTAGTAATTGTGTACTTGTGACAGAAGGTTCTACATAGTCTAGCAAGATGAAAGAAAACCTTGCTTGGTAACCCTCTTGATCTTGCTTTTATATTCCAATTGTACTCTTTTTATTTTATTTAACTCTAGATGAAAGGGAAATATTTTCCCTTAAGAATATTAGTGTTTCAAGAATGTGAAGTTATTTGGGTTATTTTTATTGTTTGTTTTTTTCGTCAACAAATTACACCATGGTTAGCACAATGTGATTAATTTAGACAAATATGCTCTCTAAAGAGTAATATTTTTCACCCTGCCTCCACAGGTGCATAATGGGTAAGCAGTTAAAATTAAAGTCCTTGTGTCAATACATAGCTTTGGCAAAATTATAAACAATCCTCCCCATTAACAAAACGTCTTTCAATTTATCAAAGACCAATGAATACAAATGTAAAGATTTTTACATAGATTGATAGAATGTTTATGATTAACCTGCTCTAAATGACTGAAATATTTAGCTGAATTTAAAACTAACGGCTATTTAAAAAGGCATTAAAGTATTTCTCCAAAAGTTAGATGCTGCAATCACCATAGAACATATTGTACCCAATAAGATTAAAGAAGGTATTTTATTTTCTGGTTTAATTAGCTGCTGCCTCATGTCGATCAGTGTCAATTACTTGTCAAAATGAGTCAAGGACATTATGCTTTGATATTCATGCAAATAGGATTCAATTATCCTCAATTAGTTTAGAAGACTTGCATAAGTCATTTATTTGAAAAGCATGAGAATTAATGGAAGGGACATTCGGACTGATGGAAGATATTTAAAATTTACTCCTACTTAATCTTAGATTCTTGACACCTGGAAAATGCCTACTGCAACCAATTTTAATTAATTCAAATCAGAACTTTAAAAAAATCACCTACTGGTCAAATATGTTATCATTTTATAGTATATTTTATTCATTTGACTTTTTATTGTGACTTGGGCAAATGTTTGCAAAGCAAATTACTTTCTGATTTAACAATTTATACACCTTTTTTTTCACGGTCCTGATTGCAATTCCCACAATGCAACATCCCTCCTCCAACTTGAACTCCATACATGCTGATTCCATTCTGCCTTCTTTCCTCACCCAGCCTGCCTTCTGAGCTTTGCCCTTTATATTTTTCATGATTGATAGTTCTAAGATGCACGTATCTCCCTTGAGTTATTGTTCACTTACTTTATACACCTTTGTGGGGAGGAGCCCTGGTGGTGTAGTGGTTATGACATGACTCTCTGGTTCAGTAGATAGCTTCAGTCTCAGAAAACCTCAGGGGTCAAGATGTGTCAACATCCACTTGATGGCAGGGAGTTTGGTTTTTTAGTTATTGCTTTGGTGAAAATTGAGCCCAGAAAATAAATACAGTGCCCTGCCTGAAAGAGCTTTGTAGGCTGTTATGCTCTGCTAACTTAGTCTGGTGTCCCCCAAGACCTGGATGGTCTTGATTCCCCAAGCCTAGTAGTTCATTCTCTTAAAGTGTCGAGTAAAAGCTAAGAAATTTTCATAAGTGTGTACCCTATGTGCTTTACAATATATAAGGATATATTTTCAACCTATGCAAATACATATGTAGATACATCCAGTACAAATATATGAATATACATATATTTGTAGTAGCTATATCTCTATATTCCTGGGTATAGACCTATTCTTTTTCTCAAACCCAGTTCAGCTTACATAACAAACTATATATTCACTTGTATATAGTTTAGCATTACTGTTATTTCAGAGTTGTGCATATAGTAGTATTTATTTCTGTTGCCTTTAACTTTGTACTCATCCCAAGCAAACTTTATTATTAAAATATAATTTATTTAAAGTGAATATATGAGATTCCCAATGTGAGTCCCAACTAAATATGCTAACAAAGTATACATAGATTCTCACTAAATGTCTTAATTTGCTCATTTAATTCAATATTTATTTGTTAGTTTCAATAATAATTCATTGCAATGACCATATAGAACTCACAGATTGCACTAACAATTATGGGGCTTATTGGAAAAGTTAACAGGTCCAAATTCAGGATCTAGTTGTTCAGGTCAGGAAGCTTCTTCCCAGCGGTACAGGACGGCAAACCTACTTCTGGTCCTTGATCTCACAGCCCAGGGGCCTCCTAGCATCGGTCTTGCGGGGCCATTGTTATCAAGCTCTTCTAGGGCTCTCAGGAAATGCCAAAAAGGCACTCCCCGCTGCCCTAACTAATCCTCAGGCAAAAGGCACTCAGCTCTCACTCCATGCATCATCAAGAGAGTCCAATGTCTGACGGACCCTCGTTTTCTCAGTCCACGGCCCGGGAAGCCCACCACTATAATTTATGCTTTTGGTGCTGCTGCTGCCACTTCTGTATCCATTCTCTGGTGTCACAGGTCTCTTTCGCCTGCATAAATGAGGTTCAGTGTGCAGAAATCTCAGGTTCCAAAAGACGTATTCCATTCCTGGCTCTTCTTTCTTGGTGGTAGTGGGATTCTCCACTCCTGCTTCTGAGATGGCTCATTTTAAACACAGAAGGATAGCAAACAGACCATTCCATGCCCTCTATTTGCCTGTTCCCACTCAGTTAATTAGGTCACAGCCAATTACTGAAACCAAAAACCAAACTCACCATCATCGAGTCGATGCCAACTCATAGCCACCCAGTAGAGCAGAACTGCGCCTGTGAGTTTTGGAGATTGTAACTCTGTATGGGGGTAGACAGCCCTGTCTCTTACCCACAGAGTGGCTCGTGGTTTAGAATCGCTGACTTCACTACACCTCTAGAGCACCTCTTAACACCACATTATCTTATGACATACTCAAATATTGATCTTATTTCTTTATCTATTTTTAAGATTACTACTTCATCAAATACCAGTTGATCAGTCATTAGATACAAGGGCCTATCGCTGGCATTGGGGGTGGAAATATGTTGGATATTTCCTGATGTTGATAATTTCATAGTATAATAAAATGGCTTTGTCTGTTTTTAATTAACCTTTCTGTAGTGACTACAGTAGGAGTCCCTGAGTTATGCCAAGGCTTAATACATTCAGTTTCTAATAAGCTTGGACATCCAACTAAGCCAAGAGATTTCTTGGAAGGATGTCCTGCTGATCTGCTTCTGAGAAGTAAACGTTGAAAAGCATAGACCACAATTTCACTCTGACCAACGTGGAGTCTCCGTGAGTCTAAATCAACTCGACTAGGTCTCTTTTTGTTGGTGTTGTTGTGTGTCTAAACAACATTCCTTAGGTTTTGTTGAAATCTTGGAGAACAAATCAGGGTGCCATTCAATACATTCTGCCAGATCATTCAGTGACATTGGTTACGATCCTTACGATTTGTGAACATTATTTCCCTGCTGGCTGCTGCCTCTAGGAATCCACTCCTAATGCCTCTCACCTTCTCCTCTTTGTTTTAAAAATGATTCCTGACAATTTGGTCTCATGCAGATACATTTTTAAAGGAGCGGAGTACTCACAATTTATATGCTTTATTTCATGATCCAGTCTTTTATTGAACTAAAATATTACCTCAGAGGGTAATTTTGATTCATGCTTTAAAAATTGTCTCTGAGAAATAGTCTCAGGGCCTTCTCCAATCCCAACCAGTCTGGATCCAATTTGAAGACACTGGTAGCCAAGCACCATCTAGGTCTTCTGATCTGAGGGGGAAGGAGGCGGTGGTTTGTGGGGACTGCTGTTGTAAAGGAGTCTGGTGGGTTAGCTGTCACGCATCGGGTTGCCACCTGCATGGTCTGTACTTAGAAACCACCTGCAGCTCTGCTCAGGTAAACAGTGACCGCCTCAGAAACCGCAGGGGCTCACTATGAGTCACAACAACTCCATTGCAGTCAGTTTGGTTTATGAGTTTATAAGTTCTTTAAACTAGTTTCTTCAGTTATTGTCTTCTTTATCTGTGCATTATAGAGACTAATAGTTTGATTTTAGATTGGCACTCTAATTCTTTTAAAAATTCAAAGGCCCTCTTTTAAAAAAAAAAAGGACCTGATGCAAAGGGCTTAAGTGGAGAGAAAATGCTTTGAAAATGATTGGGGCAGAGAATGTGCAGATGTGCTTTGTACAATTGATGTATGTATATGTATGGATTGTGATAAGAGTTGTATGAGCCCCTAATAAAATGTTTTTAAAAATTCAAAGGCTACTAGCCAGAAAGAGGTATAGAATATACGTTTTATAAGCTAAATTATGCCAATTGACTTCGTTGTCCCATGAGACTGTAATTGAGAAAATCAATACTGCAAGGTCTTTGCTTATGCCTAAGGTGTTTCTATAGCCACCTAACCTGTGTGCTTTATGAGCTATCTGAAAATATACTATCGCTTGTCTGTCAGTTCGCTGTACTTTGGTGGCTTGTGTGTTTTTGTGATGCTGGAAGCGATCTCACTGGTATTTCATATGGCAGCAACGACACCCACAGGGAACAGATTTCAGCAGGGCTTCCAGACAAAGAACAGGCTATGAAGAAGGAGTAGGGTACCTACTTCTGAGGAATTAGCCCTGGGAATTAGCCCGTTGATAGAATTGAAACCTCAGATACGAAAACCCTCGTGAGAAGAACATGGGCAGAGACGGTGCCAGCAGAAGAGCCTCTCTGGTCGCAAAGCACTCACACCCTAACTGAGGGAGAATTGCCTTTTACAAGTAGAGTTGACCAGAATGACATAGATGGAATAAAGCCTATGAGAGTAAAGCCTTCAGGGCATTTATTTATTGAGGAGGCATGATCCCAAATGAGAGAAAAAGCAAAGCAAAACAAAACAACAGCCACAAACATCAAATAATAACTTCAAATGTACAGTGAATGAATCTAGAATATTGGAAGTTATCAAAAATAAAATTGAATGCATAAAAGTTGACATTCCGGCAGTAGTGAGTTGAAATGGCCAATTTGAATGAGAAAAATCACATGATTCACTCTGGTGGAAATGAAACAGTCAAGAGGAATGATGTCGCATTCATAATCAAAAGGGACACTTCAAGATCTGTTACGAAGCACAATGCTGCTTATGATAAGATTATATATATCTGCATTCAAGAAAACCCAATCAATACGACTCTTATTAAAATGTATGCACCTATCACAAAATTAATGATGAAGAAATTGAAGAATGTGACCAATAGCTTCATTCAGGAACTGATCAAACCTGCTATTAAGATTCACTGACAATTATTGGTGAATAGAATGTAACCGTTGGAAACAACGAGGAAGAAACAATAGTTGGAAAATAGGGCCTTGGTGACAGAAGCTAAGCCAGAGCTTGCATAATAGAATTTTGGAAGACCAACAACTTGTTCCCAGCAAATGCCTTTTTCCAACAACAAAAAATATGACTACACAGGTGACTTTCTCCAGATAGAATGCGTAGAAGTCAAATTGATGGCATCTGTGAGAAGACGCCGCAGAGAAGTTGAGTATCCACAGCTGAAACCAGGCCAGGGGCGGACTGTGGCATAAACAGCTAAAACCATAAATGGAAAACAGCAGAATAGGAAAGCTATGGGGAGTGATCTTTTATAAGTGTAGGATTACAAGCATCGCAATTGTTGCATGAAAAGAAGATAAAGTAGATCAATAGGTCCCTATAAAAATTAAAACCTTATGTCATCTATGACTTAATTAAAAAAGTAAATAGACAATTTATAGACTAGGGAAAAATCTGAAATTATGTATCTGATAAGAGCTAAACTTGACCATCTGTAAAAACCTTCAACAAGTCAACAGCCAGAAAGAAATTTGGCAAAAAAACATGTAAGAACTTTCATGGGGGACAGTTAAGGAGTCACTAAACTAAATGTATTAATGTATGTTCATAATCATTACCTACTAGAGAGATGATAATCGAAAAAAAATACTCCAGCTAAAATGATACACAGATGACAGCAGTAAATGATAAACAATGAAGAGATCACAATTGCTGGTGAGGATAGGCGGAAATCGAAGCTTTTTATAAATTGCTCTTGTGACTGTAAAATGGTAAAGTTACCATTGAAAAGGGCGTGGTGCTTTTGCAGAAAACTTCAAGTAGAAATATCCCATGATCCAGGAGCCCCATTCTTAAGTGGACCTAAAATTAATGCCATAAACAGACCTATGCAAATTATAATCATTGCTCTTATGTTCACAACAGCAAATCAGGGGAAATAGCTGTCCCCATAAATGGATGAACAAACGGTGGTATGTGCACACAGTGAGACACTGTCGGTTTTGCTGTGAGGGGCTTTCAAGTGGAGATCAGCTCGGAGCTACCACATGCACAACAGAGCATGCCCGGTCCGCTGCCATCATCGTAATTGCTCTCGGTTGTAGCCACTGTCTCAATCCATCTTGTTAAAGAACTTTCTCCTTTTCCTGCCTGTCTAGTTGACCCAGCACCATGTTTTTCTCCAGGGACATGGCTCTCGTGACAATATTTCTCAAGAACGTGAGACAAAGTTTCCCCATCCTCTAAAGAACATTGTAGTTATATTTGTTTCGAAACAGATTTGTTTGTTCTTTTGGTAATCGCTGGTACTTTCAACATTCTACTCCACACCCCAACTCAATGCGTTGTTTCTTCTTTGGTTTTCCTTAGTCAATGTCCCATTTTCACGTGCACATGAGGGGACTGAAAGTGCTATTGCTTGGATCAGGTGCGCCTTAGAACTCAAAGTAACATCCTCACTTTTCAATGTTCTAAAGCAGTGGGTTCTCAACTTGTGGGTCGCGTCCCCTTTTGGGGTCGAATGACCCTTTCACAGGGGTCACCAAAGACCATTGGAAAACACAAATATTTTATAATATATAATTGCATATTATTTTGTGATTAATCACTATGCTTTTATTATGTTTAATTGTGTTAAATCTGTAACAATGAAAATACATCCTGCATATCGGATATTTACACGACAATTCATAACAGTAGCAAAATTACAGTCATGAAGTAACAATGAAAATAATTTTATGGTTGGGGTCACCACACCATGAGGAACTGTATTAAAGGTTTGAGGCATCGGGGAGGTTGAGAACCACTGTCTTGTGAAGCAGATTTACCGAATGCAATGCTTCCTTTGATCTCTCGACTACAGTTTCTGTGGGTGCTGATTGTCAATCCAAGCAAGACGAAATCCTAGACAACTTCAATCTTTTCCCCATTTATGACGCGACTCATTGGTTCAGTTGGGAGGAGTTTGGGCTTCTTCTATTGAGTTGTAACTGTACTGTAGGCTGCACTTTTTCATCTTCATTAGCAAGTTCCTCAAGTGCTTCTCACTTTCAGCAATCAAGTTGTATCATCTAATGAGGGTAGGTTTTTAATAAGCTTTCCTCCAATCCTGATGCTTCATTCTTCTGCATATAATGCACCTTCTTTGATGATTTTGGTAGTCACATAATCTGATGTCAATTTGGGACTTGATAGCATTATGAGAGAAGGGGTGAAGTCTAGCCTGCCAATCACGTCTAAACCAATGAGGCCTTTGTGTGGACATTGCCTTCTTCTGAGGATTCTGGGAACTCTGGTATTCCCTCTTGAATCAGGATCCTCTTTCTCTCTCTCTCTCTCTCAACTCATTCCTGTGAGACACCCTGTGGAGAACACACATGGAGAGAGGCTAATTGGAGCCAGACCTCAGAATCCGGAGAAGCCACATTGAGACCCCTGCCATTGCTGAGATGCTTATGCCGCCACTGGATCCACATGACTTCCCAAACACTGTCCTGTGATCTTCCTGCATTTGGCATTATTGTGTATGTTTTGTGAGTTAGAAGAGAACTTATAGATTGGCATCAGACATATGGTCTAATACCAGACTGTGGACTTGGTCTGGACTGGGCTGGGTTTTTTGTCTCAATAGTCAACTGCTCTTGTATATAAAGCTCTTTCCTATACACACATGACTTTCCATGAATTTGTTTCTCTAGTCTACCCAGACTAAAACAAGGATTTACTCAGCCTATAAATTGAAGGAGGATGGCAAGAGGAAACAGCCTGTTGTACACTTTTCCTGATTAGGAACCACTCAGTAGTCCCTTTGCACAACTCCACTTGGGTCCAAGTACAATTTCCTCATGAGTATAATGAAGTGTTCTGGAATTCACATCCTTCTTGATATAGTTAAAGTTTATTGTGCCAACCTGGCTAATAAACACATGTGGGGTTAATTGAAGTGCAGAGGAATAAATGGCTTGGTGAGTCTCGTCATTTTAGTTCTCGGGTCTCTTGCTTTGTGGTGGTCGGACCAGGGTGCAACTGCCTTAGCCAGTTCCCTGCTTCAGCTGGCAAGGCTAATTTCATGCAAGACATTCCCAAGGAGAAGCCATATGGACCTACCCGATGCAGCCCTGGGTGCTGGAGCAGCCTTGTGGAGACCCCTGCCAGCACTGAGATGCCTACCTCACTGATTCGGCTTTCCTCCTGCAGTTGGTGTTATAGTGTGTGTTTTGTGAGATGGAGGAAGACTTTGTGGATTGGTGTCAGACATATGGGTTAATGTTGGACTTGTGGGCTTGGACAGCACTGAGTTGGGATGTTTTCTTGATGTGTACTTAACCTTTATAGAAAACTCTCTCTTATACATGAGTTTCTGTGGATTTATTTCTTTAAAGTACCCAGACTAATGCACTTCTCATAGTTCTCCATAATATGTTATGATCCACACAGTCAAATGCCTTGGCACAGTAAATGGAACACAAGTAAACATTTTTCTGGTATTTTCTGCTTGGAGCCAGGATCACCTGACATCAGCAACCATATCCCTTATTTCACGTCCTCTTCTGAATCCGGCCTGAATGTCTGCAAAACCCCTGCCAAGGCACTGTTCCAACCATGGTTTGATAATCATAAGCAACATTCTAATGGCATGTAAAATCAGTGACATTGTTTCCATATATTGAGGGATCTGCTCAAAATGCACATAAATTGTCAGATGTCCAGGTAGCTCTCTTTCTAATTCCCTGGCATAGATGAACATGTGCTTCCAGTGCTGCGTCAGTGTGCTCACACATTTCGGTTGGTATTCCATCAACTCCGAGAGTCTGCTTTGGCCTAATGGTGCTAGTGTAGCTTAAACTTCTTCCTTCAGCACTATTGATTCTTGCTCATATGCCTTAAATTGTTGAATATCGATCCACACTTTTAGGTACAGTAGCTCTTTGTACTCTCTCCATCTTCTTTTGATACTTCCTGCTTCACTCCATATTTTGCCAATAGAACCTTTCAGTATTACAAGAGGCTTGATTTTTTTTTAGGTGTTTTGGATTTCTAAGTCTTAATATTGGAGTAGGAAAGCACAGATGTCATGTTAGAGAGTGTTTTTCAAAAAACTTCTTTTGTGTATTTTTTTTTCAAGTAAGGAGAACTGAGATTATCAGTAGCCTCAGCTCATCTTCTAACTTCATCCAATAATAACCACTAGAACTGGTAGGAGCAGAGGTGCCAAAATTGATTAAGTTTAAGGATGGACCATTGGTGCTATGGCAAATCTGTGTCAAATTTTAGGAGTAACATTGTCACTCGGTTGCTGCTGGGATTTTGCCACGTTTTCTGGCCAGGCAGAGGACTTGGCCATCATCTGTTTTGTGGTTGAAAGCAGACAAACAACTTGCAAGATTGTAGAGATGTTTCCTTGTATAAGAACTATTTTCCCCATGCTGACCTCAGATTATTTTAATATCATTTGTTCATCAGACTCTTCTTGCAGCAAACCTCCTTCTTAGTCCACTTGATTTATCTTGCTCTTTCGGTATCTATGAATTTCCTGATGCTATGCCTTCTGATTTACATAGCTGGGTTATGTACTTGATATTCATGCTATCACTGAGCTAAGGTAATCATATCCATGTGCCTAAGTATAGCTGTCTTCTACCTTCCCAACCAGGTATTGCCTGGAGCAAACCAATGCCTTCTAGGCCAGTTACCTCCGTAAACCACGCTCCTCATGAAGTCTAAGATACCAACTCAAACCAAGGCAGAAACTAGCTACTATTTAGAGGAAAAAGGTGGATACAGGGATGTAAGTTATAAGAGTCACAATTTCCTCTGTGTAAATAACTTTCAATTTTACTTTTCACATTTCCCATGTAACTATTCATTTCTACTTTTCCCCTCTAACATTTAATTTTAGAGGAAAGCAATCTACTACCTCTAAGAGAAATTATCTGCAGGATACGTGTCATGAGTTGAAAGATGTCAAATCCTTAGAGGAATGCTTCCCAAGTACCATCAATAAAACTGCAGGTGTAAAATGCAGAAAGTCAGGAAACCCCAAAGTTTAATTTGGCATCAGAATTAACTGTGTGCCTCTATCAGACTGTCTGCCTACTTAAATAAATGTTAGAATTTTGCAGGATGTACACCCCATAAAGAATATCCCTTACAACAGAAGACAGCAGTGTTGCTGACGTTCTCCCTACCCTCATCACCTTTAGCTCTCCCTTTGGTTCAAGGCTTTCCTAGGGTGCTACTTCTTAAGCTTTCCATTTAGAATTATTTTGCTCTAATTAAATCCCAGATGTACAGTTTATTTACATGTCATTTGGAATATGTTTATAATCATAATGTAATTTTAAAATATGCTTACATTTATAATTATATTTGGCTTCTATAAGATTTTTTAAGATTTTGAGGACCAATGTTAGGATTATAACAAAAATTGAAGTTCATAAATATTCATGTCAAACATGGAAAGTATGCCTTAGTTCATTAAAAGGGCATGCTTTGGCACTTCCTAGATCATAGCTATGTTATTATTTTATTTAACATTTATTTTCTGTTACACTATATATTACTCCTCCACAAACAAACAAATACTTACATCAAGTCAATTCCAATTTGTAGCAACACTTTTAAAAAATCATTTTCTTGGGGGCTCATGCAATTCTTATCACAATCCACACATCCATCTATTATGTCAAGCACATTTGTACATTATTTTCCCTCATCATTCTCAAACTTGATGCCTTTGGTATCAACTTGAGCCTTTGGTATCAGCTCCTCGTTTTCCCCTCCCTCCCCACTCCCCCTCCCTCATCAACCCTTGATAATTTATAAATTATTATTATTATTTTGTCATATCATATACTATCCAATGTCTTCCTTTACCTACTTTTCTGTTGTCTGTCCCCACGGAGGAGGTTATATGTAGATCCTTGTAATCGGTTCCCCTTTCTATCCTACCCTCCCTCTCCCCTCCTGGTATCGGCACTCTCACCACTGGTCCCGAAGTAATCATCTGTCCTGGATTCCCTGTGTTTCCAGTTCCTATCTGTACCAGGGTACATCCTCTGGTCTAGCTGGATTTGTAAGGTAGAATTGAGATCATGATAGTGGGAGGGGAGGAAGCGTTTAAGAACTAGAGGAAAGTTGTATGTTTCATTGTTGCTACACTGCACCCTGACTGGCTTATCTCCTCCCCGAGACCCTTCTGTAAGGGGATGTCTAGTGGCCTACAAATGGGTTTTGTGTCCCCACTCTGCACTCCCCCTCATTTACAATGATTTGATTTTTTGTTCTTTGATGGCTGATACCTGATCCCTTTGGCACTTTGTGGTCACACAGGCTGGTGTGCTTCTTCCAGGTGGGCTTTGTTGCTTCTGAGCAAGATGGCTGCTTGTTTACCTTCAAGTCCTGAAGACCCCAGACATAGTGACACTTTATAGTGTGTTTAAGGCTGGATTTTCTAGAGATGCAAAAGCAGTGATGCTTGTATAGATATGCATATGTTGTTAAGTGCCATGGAGTTGACTTTGACTCATAGTGACCCTATGCACAACAGAATGAAACACTCCCGTTCTGCACCAATCTCTCAAATTTCCTATGTTTGAGCCCATTGTTGCAGCCACGGTGTCAGTCCATCTCCTCGAGGGCCTTCCTCATTTTCATGGCCCCTCTGCTTTACTAAGTATGATGTCCTTGCCCAGGGACTGTGGGTGCATCTAAAAAGAGATTTATATCAAGAAATGCTTGACACAATTGCAGATGTGGAAAGTCTAGTGTGGCTCAAGTCTGCAGGTCAGATGTAAGCTAGAAGTTTCTCTTGACTACTGTAACTCCTGAGGCTGACAAACAGGATGCTGGGGGCTGAAGCACAAAGACTACTGACTAATAGATGCAAAGCCGATTGAATCCAAGTTATGGGAAATGAACCCAAAGTCAGCCATCTGCTGGTAGCTCCTGGGTGCAGCAGGCTATGTATCAGGAGGTTAATGAACCAGATACAAGACCTAATCCATCACAGGAAGGATGCCAGCTGCCCCACAGTGTTACTTTTTATTAAGAGTAGGCAATGCCCCAAATGAATCTTCTCAATTGTATCAATGCTGTCACCAGATTAAAGTGTAACACTACCTTCTTTTTCTCACAACTGCTTGGCTGTTTCACAGGCAATTCCATCGGGAAGTTGACTTCCCTATGTTCAATAATCTCATGGGAGAATCCTGGCCCATCCAGATTGACATAAAATCTAACCAGCACACGTGTTTCCAAGGTTGTGAATCTGATGGGAGAAGATAGCCTCTTCATTTCCTGGAGGAGCAACTTGGGGGCTTGAACATCCCACCTGGTGGTTAGCAGCCCAACATTTGCCCAGCAGCATGACCAGGACTCACTCCGAAAAATGTACGTCTTTATCCTATTTTGTATAAATTAGCCCACAAACTAGGGATAGGGAGATTTTGTTTCTTTGTCTTTTTGTTTGCTTCTTCCTTATTACTGTTGTATCCCTAGCATTGAGGATAGTCAATGCTGTACAGTAGGTACTCAGAAAACTCTATAGGAGAGTTCTACACTTTTATAGAATCACAATGAGTTGGAAGCGACCTGAAGGGTCACAAAAATATCATATAGTGAATAAACACTACATGTTTTAACAGACTTCTCATGGATTATCATAAATGCTCAAAATTATGGAAACATTGATTTAAAGATTGATCGCTAACATGTATGGACCCTTACCAAGTGTCAAACGTCGCTCATCCATGATTGATCTCACGATGGAATTTATTATCTTGGGTAAGAGAGCTATCTCCAAGGGTGAATGCCAATTCCCTACTTAGTGGTTTGTGACTTCAAAACATACAGGATTTCGTTAGACACCACTGTTATTTTCTAATATAAGGATGGTTAACCATTCTCTCTCTCTCACTGCCATTGATTCGATTCCAACCAGCAGTGAGCCTAGAGGACAGCATGGAACTGCCCCTGTGGGCTTCCGAGACAGTAGCTCCTAACAGGAATAGAAAATCTTGTCTTTGTATTTTACCAATAGAGGGGTTGGTGGTTTGAACTGCTAAATTTGCAGTTATTAGCCCAATGCATAATAATGCCACCAGAGCTCCTGATATACCACTACCTACCTACTATTCAACTTTTTATGGGAATAAAATAAATAACTCATGATGGTTGCCCAGTCACATTATGCTAGCTTAATGTTATGATACTCTTTTTCATAAGCCAATATACATTGCATGATCATTATCCAGTCTTACAGACAGACAAGGGATATAAAACATAGTGAGATCAAGAAATTTATTAAAGGTCACATGTCAAATTATGATCTCAGTCAGGTTATAACCACATGTTAAATTAAATGTAACCAGAAGATGACCACATCAGTACATAGAAGAGAATATATTTATTATAAAAATAGTAAAAAAGTACATCTGCAATACGAATCATAAAATCCATGAACACCAATAGAAACTATATTATTACTGTGCTTTTAAACTTGTGAAATCTGTTTTTAAAAATCTGAGTTTCTTAAGCAGATAAACATATGTTCAAAGACATGAAATTATTTTGTTGAACAAGGCTTCAGGTGTACTAAATAAGGCAGCTTTCTACTAAAGCTTATAAAGAGTTTTATGAAAAAGGAATTTACACTGAAATGGTATTTGTTTTTTAGGGTTTTGTCAATATATTAAATAATCTCTTAGATAAGACTAAGTGAAACTGGGGAAAACAAGAAACCCAAAAAAAAAGCAAAAACAAACAAGATACAAAAACCACTCATATACTTATATACATATTGATCATTAATTGGGCTTCTCTCTCTCTTTCCCTCCCTCCCTCCCTCCTTCCCTCCCTCCGTGCCTCCCTTCCTCCCTCCTTCCCTCTTGGGCTCATTTGGCTATCATGTAGACATAGATTGTTTGGATTGTTAGGGATGTGTATGAGGGGTACCCAAAAATGACTGGCAAGATTCTCTGCTGGACAAGCTTGCCTAGTATGTATTTTCCCCACTAGGAGAGCATCAAGCAACTTGCTCTGAATAAGGGTACCCAGTGGCTTTCCCCTGAGAAGTTTCTCTCTGGTCACAATGAATATTTTCATAGAAGTAGTTTTACTTGAACCTCGTTTTTTTGTGATGGATGATTTAAGAGAAAAGCATGTTGCTGTGAAATTTTGTTTCCTGATCAGGAAAAATGCTGCAGGAACTGTTGTGATGTTGAACACAGCTTATGAGGATATCACTATGAGGAAAAACTCAAATGTATGAGTGGTTTTCTTGATTCAAAAATGGTAAAATGTTGATTGATGTCACACCTCGGTCTGGACATCTGTCAACTTCCCCAAGTTGGATGAAAATGTTGACTTATGTACTTGGAGTTTCTTCCACAGGTCAGACTGTTAATCAAGCTTTCTATTGAAAAGTTCTGAAAAGATTGCGTAACAGTGTGCCACATAAAAGGCCTGATTTGTGACACACTGGGGACTGTTTTTTCTACCAAAACAATGCACCTGCTCATGCAGCCATCTCAGTGCACCAGTTGATGGTAAAACCAGTGTGCCTCTCTTGACCCCTACACCTTACTTATCTGACCTTGCTTTGTGTGACTTCTTTTTATTTCCATGAATGCAGAGTGACATGAAAGGACAGTGGTTTGATGACATAGAAGAGGTGAAAAAAGAAACACCAAAACTAGGGAGTTGCTGTCAGCCATCCATATAGGTGAGTTGGAAAAATGCTGCTAAGAATGGAACCGCCAATTTGACAAATGTATGAAGTGCAATGGCAATAAGTACTTTGAAAGTGATAAGGTTGTTTTGTAAAAATGTTTAAATACATAAGCAGTGAAAAAAATACTGCTTTGTGGGGGGTGGTGGTAACACCTCGTATGTGAATCTAGGTTTAATGTTTTTTCCTGAGAGTATCATTATAGTAGAGAGCAGATGAATGTGAAACAGCAAATATTTATGTATAAACACACATACTTGAGAGCAGTAAGAGATGGAGTGGGAGAGAATGAAACAGCACTAAAGACACTGAGCCTGAGTTCTCTAGGGAAAGCCATCAGTTAGGCACGTTTGCTCCAGGGCTCCAGTGTCGCAGCACCTCTTCTTTTCCCATAATAGGGTCAGTGAAGTGAACTCCAATTTATAGAAGAAAATCATTGCAGGAAATTGGTAGGTGGGTATAGTGGAATTTGTTTGTAACCTTAGCCAAAGGTTCCACACTTTATTTTCAAATTAAAAAAAAAGAGATACTCTGCATTCTTCTCCCCCTGTTTTCTCCTACCAAAATTCATTGTCATTGTCCATGCACTATGCCCTCTTTTGAATCAGCTGGTGTATAATTGTTTCTTTTGATACATTTTAATTGATTCTAAGATAGATTTTCTTCTATGTTTATGAATATTTTGCATTGCAATAGATTCAGATGAGGTACTAGTTGTCGAAGGGAAATAACATTCATATATAGCACTTAGCCAGTGACCAAGGGATGTTTTATGTTAATGAAAATTTAAATAGTCAAGAATACTTTAACATTCAGTAACTCATGTAGTGCTTGACTGAAGACTCAGTGTGTGTGTGTACAAATATATGTGTATTATCGTATACATATGTGTGGATATATCTATATTTATATTTTATCTCTATCATTTATACTCTATAGAAATATATATACATACATATGGTATTAATCTAAAACCTTGAGGCAATAATGGTCTGTTTAATCTTTTGAATTATAAATTTCATTCTGGTGGGTTGTGTTCCTAATTCTAAAATATCAAAATTAGTGAAACACAAAACTAATATCAAACCAAACTCACTGCCATAAAGTCAATGCCCACTAAAATCAACCCTATTGGACAGGTTAGAACTGTCCCTGTGAATTTCTGAGATTGTAACACTTTTCAGGAGTATGAAAACCCATCTTTCTCCCATGGAGCGGCTGGTGGTTTTGAACTGCTGACCTTGAAGATAACTTGATTTAGCAGTCAGGATTTGGGTGGCTTGGGTATCACTGAAGTATCATTTCATTTTTTCAGCAGATATCATACAATCTCATTCTAATGAAGCAAGGAATTGTTTACACAAGAAACTTAAATAACCTATTTACCACTACTGAAGAGCCCTTGTGGCTTAGTAGCTGTTCATGTGGCTTTAACCAGCAGGGCCAGCAGTTTGAAACCACCAGGGGCTCCATGGGGGAAAGAGATGGCTTTCTACTCTCATATAGAGTCTACAGTCTCAGAAACTCTCAGGGCTAGCTCTACCCTAACCTCTAGGGTCTCTATGAGTCGGCATTGACCCAAGGCAGTGAGATTTGCTACTAGTGTATTTGTGATAATTTACTTGTACATGAAAATAACAAGTTAAAATCAGTAAGAACACTTGACTCAAATTCTGAATATGGAGTAGAATTTCCACAATGGTGAGCTACATCAAAATACAAGTCATATTGGGGGCCAAATTTCAATTTCACTTTATTTATTGTTTGTGCAACTTTCATTGACTCTAATTCTTAACCTTTTAATGTTTTGCTCTATTGCTCAGAAAACAAAACTAATAAATCTCGCCTCCCCAAGTTATTTTCAAATAGAAATATTAATACAAGTAATTAATATAAACCACCATTATCTCCTCAGAAACCATCTTCATTATCTTTTTCACCTCTATTTTCTTCTGTATCTGATGTCATCAGAAATCAGCTAATGATAAATAGCACCAATACTGAGCTATCGAGCAAGGGCATTTCTAGGAATTAGTCACAAATTGCCATCGCAGAAACATATGCTGATTAGGATATAATTAAACAAAATAACTAAAAAAGAGGGGAAAATAGAATTAGACGTGAAGAGAATTAGAAGATAAAGAGAAAGCAAAGTGGGGATTTCATCGGTTGTAAGTGCAGTTATTAGGAGCCATTAAGACTTGCATGGCCAAGTCTTTGGCTTCAACTATTAATTCTTCTCATCTCCTTGACTCAGAAACAAAACTTGAATTTCTATGTCTGCCTTCTGTTCAATCAAACAATTTCAAAATTTAGCAATATAAACTTACATTAAGAGTGGGAAAATTATTTCCTGCTATAGTCAGAGGAGAAGTCCAGGAATGAATGTTCAGGGGATAACATTCTAAACCATTGGCATTGGGTGGAAGTGACGGGAGGATCAGTGTGGAAAGGCGTTGAGTCGCTCGTATTGTCAATTACTGCTCACCTTCCATTAAAGATACACGTGGGTCAGAAAACACATGAGCAGTTACCGCTGACTAACTAAAACCTCTTGGCAAGTTAAGCTTAACTGTTATGCAGGTCTAAGATAAGTTCAGGGAATATTCTTTTATGATGTCTGGGTGATAGTCTCAGGGTTCATTCACCCTCCATTGCTCCCCAGAGACTCGTCTCTGAGAATTTAAAATCCTGTTCTGCATTTTACCTCGATTGTTGGACTTTTCTATAAAATCACTTTTCAAAACTTTAGAAATTGTAGCTTTGCTGCATCCATGTCTTCTGGTTTTGTAGTGAAGGATGTACTTGTGAATGGAAGTAATTACCCATGTGTTTCATAACCTTCTCCTTTTCCTGTCTGTCCATCTTCCTCTGTTCCAGGTGGGTAGAGATCCCAGACACCTCCCGAAGAATTAAGAAGTAGAACAAAAGCATTCACGAACCTTGACCCTAAATTTCCAAACCAGGGAACCAAATCCCATGAGGCTTTAATCTGTACACAAGTAGCTGACCTCATTTTTCTTTGTGTGGTTGTAAGTTGATAATTCAACTTTTTACTGTACACAATTCACGGACAGCAATTATAATAATCAGTGGTGCAACTTTACCCTTAATTAGTATATGATTTTTCTATTACCATTAACTTGCTTTCCCCTCCCTGGTAGTGTTAGTGATCAGTTTTAGATTCTATAGTCAAATTGATTCTAACTCAAATTGAATACATGTGATGAAATGCAATAGGATGCCTTACCTGAAATCATTACTGAAGAAAATTGCCAGATTTTTTTCTTCTGCTGATTGGTTGGTGGGTTCAAACGTCAAATGATTCTATAAGTGCCAGGCTTTCTTCTATTGCACTTCTAGAGAGATCACTACTAAGCATTACTACTAGGGTACTCTCAAATTTACTGTGTGGAACATCAATTATATAGATATTTCCAATGTAAACTAAAAGATGGCCTTAGATCTAATCATTAAACACCAAACCTCTATAATTTTAAATCCCCGTGACTTTATTACTACCTCATTTATACAGCAAAACATAGCATCTGGTTATTGTCGCACTGAGAAGTAGCCTTCAAAGCAGGGAATTACTTTTCAAAGCAGGGAGAAAATATGGCTGAGACAAGGTCAGCATTTTCTTTATTCTGTGTCTCTCCTTGGAAAGTGCAAAGTGTATGATGTCTTTAACTGCCAACGTGCTGACTCCACTGCATATTTAATGTGAGATGAGCAATGACTGACAATGCGACTCCCTCAACACCATTCCACACTGAACCTCCCATCACGTACACCCAATGGCATCTAGAAAATTCTGACTCAGTGACCCTACAGGACAGAGTAGGGCTTCTCTTTAGGGTTTCTGGGGTGATAAATCTTTACTGATGCAGATTGCCTTACCCTCCAAAGGAGTGGCTGAAGGATTTGGACCTTTGATCTTTGGATTAACAGTGTAATGCGTAACCTACTGTACCCCAGGACCCCAGTCCATAATAATTCCAAAACACCATACCCAGCTCACTGTCTTCAGGTTGGTCTGACTTATAGTAAACCGATAAAGCAGAGTCAAATTGCCCACCAGGGTTTCCAGGAAATCTTTCTAGAAGCAGAAAGCCCACCTTCCTCCCATAGAGTGGCTTGTGAATTTGAACTAATAACCTTAGGTTTAGTGTCCTAACTCCTAAGTAACTATGCCACCAGAACTGTTGAGGCTCCAGGGTCATGTTTGATTGCTAACCAGAAGGTGGGCACTGCAAAGCCCCAAGTGCTCCATAATAGAAAGATGAAGCTATATGCTTCCATTAAAAATCACAGCCCCAGAAATCCTATATAAAGTGGCTGTAAAGTGGAATAGACTCTGTGGCAATGATTTCACACTGATTAGGATTTTAATTAGTAACTTCCTTCCAAAAGAAGAGTATTGAGAAGAGTGATGATTGTTTTTGTTAAATATTTATGATCATATTTATAAATAGGATTTCTCTCCATTAGTAAAATATCTGAATCTCCAAGGAGTTCAACAAAATTACTTAAAATATATATAATTGATTGTAATGGTCTATTTATAGAGTTTATCAATGATATCAAAATTGTATTTATATTTTTTAAATTATGCAAACTAAAAAAATAACATATCAAGATTTGCTTTCAAAAATTGGAAAAATAGACATGCCAAAGATTTTTTAAATATGTGAAATGATAATAATCACTAAATAAAGCTCTATCTTTATAAAATTAGAAACATACGTTGTTAAATCAAGAAATATTGAGCAAGCACAGTCCAAAATTGTATTCCATTTTCAACAAAAATAATTATTTCAAGATGAACCAGTGTTAATTTTTCAGAATGGCAAACTGATATAAAAATAACCTTGGGCATTACCATGACAAAAAAATGAAGTTGCAATGACTTCATTATGCAGAGTTTCTGCTTCTTTCACAATACTGGAAATTTACATAAATAGGAAAAGAGCGTGCTTTGAAGGCTAGCGTTGCTCCTTGGAAAGCACTAATGTAACACGATGTGCTTGATACAATTATATTGGTTAAGCCTTTGCTTGGAAAGTTGTAAATCCCAATTCATAAATGGCTTGTAAATAATTAATCCAGAAATCTGCTCAGCTTCCAAAGCATATACACATGAAACACAACTCCTTTTGAAAGCCAAGCATTTTCTAATGTTCTACAAAAGGCTAAAACCTTTGGGCAATGTAATGGATCACTGTGGGAAACTTGACTCCAAGATTCATAAAATGAATGCATTTTTATTTTTTAAAGTGTTTATGAAATCTCTTTCAGCCTGAGTGCATGTCTGCCTAGGTTATTAAAAAGTCAACATGTCTAATGGGCAATGGGCAGGTAGCTCAACTGCAGTCAGCACTTCCTGGTCCATGCTCCACTAATCACAATAAATCCAGGAAGGAGTCCGCTGTTAACACCTTTAAAATCTACTCTTGCGCAGTGGGATCGGTGGAATGCAGTCCTTGGAATCACACATATAGGGGAGTGAATTAAAAAGGTTTCGCTTCGATAGGATTTAGATTTAACAGCTCTTTCTGCACAAGCTGAAACATATCACACTATCTCAGGAATTCATTCTGCAGCATTAGCAACTTCATTTCAGCAGCTTTAGCAGTGGCCTCTTTCCAGATTGGGGAGACTTAGTAAAGCCAAGTTGCCTAGCAGCCTGAACTGGGAGACGAGACATTTAAAGGTACTCTGATGATATTTTGATGATGAATGAAAATATTTAGCTTTCCTTTAGAGAGGTGTGATGTTTTGGCAGTCATTCATTTTGGAGCATAATAGATTGAAGATGTTTTAGCTGGATGACCGTCCTCAATGTGAAATGAAAATGAAATAAAAAACACAACATGGAATTTTCTCTGTGGATTGACTTAAAGTTTTAAAACAGGGCAAAATTCCATGGTTGGCAGTATTGGAAGTTCCTGTTACCTGGTGATTCTTGGTTCATTGGTTTGTTTTGATTTCAAGGAAAGGAAAACAGCTGGAAATGATCACTAGGACTTCTTAGAAAGGAATGCAGGGAGGGTCTGCTGCTGGGGCAGATCTTACCCCAGTCTTTACCTACTGCAGGCACTGTGTGCATGTACTGATACATGAAACACCATCAAACATGTGGCTGTGCCTGCTATGTTGTGCTGGCTATAAAATTCAGCAGTGTTAATGCTATAGAAGGAGTACCAAAATAAATCCAAACCTATATTCCAAAGTCATAACCAACTAAAATTGAGTAGAATCTCATAGGATTCCTAGACCTGTGGTTGGAAATCTGTGCTACAATCTAGGAGCATATAGATTATTTTCTAAGAGTCCTGGTGGGGCAGTAGTTATGTGTCGGGCTAAGATCTGTAAGGGTGGCAGTATTTAGGGAGAAAGCCAGGTTTCTACTCTCATTCACAGTTAGGTTTGGGTCCTCAATGGGCCAGTTCTATTCTGTCCTATAGAGTTGCCACCAGTCAGGATTTCCTTGATGGCAGTGAGTGGAGATTATTTTCTAAGCTAGAGCTGCCCATGTGCTTCTTCTGGTAAATCTGAATTAGGCGGCCCAGCAATAGTAAATTTAAAATTCCCATAGAAGGTCTTTGGCTCTGGGACATTCAAGTCACGTGTCAAGAATGAACAAGAGTTCTAGAACTTACAGAATATATGTAGGTTATCAAATTGATTTGTATCGCCACCTCTTTTCCAGGGAAAAAAACATTACTCAACTCCCACCTGGCAGTTAAAAAACATGTGTAGATCACAATGCAAAATACATGTAGCGCTCTGAACTTGCAACTCCCTGGACTGCCCCAGGGCCTCAGAGGGTCACTGTCACCCTCTTGGGGAAACACTCTACCAGGCTGTGGAGAGAGCCTAGAGAGCATTTCAAATACTTCCCATTCCTTTCTCATACCCACCCTTTTTAAAATTTCCTTTCTTTTGCCCATTGCTCTTTGCTTGTAAGATAATTGTCTAGGGAAGACATAGGGGATTACATTAAACTTTGGTATTCAATCAGGATAATCACGTGTTTATTTCTCTATCTGACTAGTAATCCTTGAAAGCGAGAAAATTGATTTTCTTCATCTTTCTGTGCCGTCACTGAATCTAAGTACAGAAAGGAAATTGTACAATTGTAAGTCGTAAAATTAGCTGCCAAACACAATGCTTTTCTCTGGGACATAATCTGAGCAGAGAAACACTGCGTAGAAAGATTGCAGCAATTTCAAGAGGTTCAATTTCCTTTTCTTTTCAAGCTTTCTTTGTGGAGTCCTGGAAATAACTCGTCAAAGTAGTCTCGGTATAAGAATGTGTTATGAATTTTATCTCACTGCCATCGAGTCGATTCTAACTTATTTCATCACGAACCAACAAAGACGGTGTAGAACTGCCTCTGTGGGTTTGAGTCTCCCCACAGTGTAAAGTGACCTGTGGTTCTGAAATGCCAACCTGGGGGTGAGCTCTTAAGAACTCAGTGAAAAGCCCAATAGAGGCAGTGCTTATAGATACCAGAGAGTGGTTGGCTGTGGATCTGAGCTCACGGGTAGTAGCAAGAAAAATCACTAGACAAGAGACTCATTTTGGGATTGTATCTCTTATTCTAAATGGCTTTAGGAAACTGGAACACCCTTGTGTGAGTCTGTCCTGAAGTCCCTGCAGTTATTCTAAGTTGGGGTATCCTAGTAGTTGAGGATTTAGTGGAGAATTCTCAGCCCAAACTAGATCAAAATCAGGGATAGCATGTCTATTCTAGCTCATAGTGACCCCATGCGATCGATCGTGACTTCATAAGACAAATGACAATCCTATAGGACAGAGCAAAACTGCCCTAAATGTTCCAAGCCTGTAAGGAAGTAGGACGCCTCATCTTTCTCCTGTGGGGTGCCTGATGGTTTCCAACTGCTGACATTGTGGTTTTGCCACCGAACCAAAATTATAAATAAAAAAAACCAAACTCACTGCCATCAAGTTGATGCCGGCTCATAGTGACCCTACAGGAGAGGGTGAAACTGCCCCTGTGGGTTGTCCAACTGTGAATGTTTGGGGAAGTTGAAAGCCCCGTCTTTCTTATGCAGAGTGGCTGCTCTTTTTGAACTACTAACCTTGTGCATCACAGCCCACATCATAACCACTGTGCCACCAGGGCTGCGCTCTGCCCAGGACTCTTCAAACAAACAAACAAGCAACCTGGTGCTGTCTAGTAGATTCTGACTCACAGTGACCTCATGCTGGGTTTCCTACAGTGTAAATCCTTTCCAGAGCAGGATGTCTCCTGTGTCTCCTTCAGAGTGACGGGTGGATTTGAACCACTGGCCTTGTGTATAGCAGTCCAACGCCTAGTTTACAGCGCAACCAGGGTTACTCAATACCTTTTATATATGTTATTAATTTGGTTTTCAAAGTTTGACAAATATTTTGTATCTCGACATTGAGCAAAGGGTCAGGATGGTAAAGAATATTTACTGTAAGAACATCTGTGTACACAGAGACATGTGATAAAGCACATACTTTTTAATCTATTTTAAGAATTTCCCTTGTAAAATGCAATTACCAATGCTATGAAATTTGGAAAATCAGTTGAACTCAATGGATTCATGCTATAAGATATTTTTTGCTCATTGGGATAGTTCATACCATCACACAGAGAATGTTGTGCCTTGTGCGGCTACCACAAGGTAGAGAGTTTGAAACCACCAACTACACTGCAGGAGAAAGACAGACTTTCTACTCCCATAAAGAGTTACAGTCTTGGAAGCCTACAGGCCAATTCTACCCCTTTCCCTTTCTGCCCGATAGCTGAGCGTTTCCATCAGCTGCATGGCAGTGAGTTTCAAGTTTGGGTTTATGGTGTTAAGGGGAGAGAATGTGTTTTCCTGTAGCACACCTTCTTGTTTTGAATTTTTTAATTGTAATTTATAATAATAACTTTGGCTTGGAGTCTGCCTTAATATGAAAATATTTGTGCAAATTCCTTTGATGCTAACTATATCGGGATGTAGTTCTACAGGACCGGCAGTTTGACACCATCTGCAGCTCAGTCGGAGAGATTCCGTTACAGCCTTGGGACCCCACATGGAGTCGCTGTGAGTCAACATTGACTCGGTGGCAGTGAGTTTGAGTTTTATATTAATAATATTATATTTTAATTGATTTTATATGAATATACTTTTTATGATATTTAAAGTGCATGTCTTAATAATATGATCTAGTTGGAGATTTCACAATATTTCATTGAGCTGTAATTAACATATCATACAATTCAATCATATCGCACAAGGGTTGTGCAATTATTGCCACAATCAACTTCAGAATATTTTCTTCCTTCTCTTGAGATGACTCCAGGTGTACTCCACCCTCTGCTTCCCTGCCCCAGGCAATCATAAATCCAGCTACTCTCTTCTTAATTCCACCCGCCCTGGTTTCCCTATACAGAAGAATATACAAAACGAGGCAAACAGCAAACAAGGACTCGGCACTACTAACAGTATTAAACAGTTAAAGACCTCAATCCAATAGGAACCAAAGAATAGTAGAGTTTAGAGTCAATTCACATTGGCTCCAGAGATCAAATTACCAAAAGTTATGTTCTGGTCTTAATACAGCCGCTACCATCCACTTTACAAGGCCTTTGTCTCGTGGTAGGGCTGTTCGCGTTCCTAGGCTGTGTGCATCGGGGAGTCACAGGGGACTCCATCCTCACAGGGACCCTGGCAACGGATTGGGGCTGCCACTGTCATCCGTAGCTTTCCTCAAATCAGGCGTTTACAATTTAGGCACTGGTACTGTTCCTTCCCCCAGTTTGGATCTTAATATTTGCAATCCTTGGATCACACAATCTGGCATGAGTCTTTCAAGTGCATTTGGCTGACAGTTGGAGACTTAGTATCTGTTTTGAAAATACCTGCCTGTAACTTAGAGGAATTAGCCTATTAACATCCATTAGCATTTGATTTGTGCAATTGTGTGGCTGCATAGAAACCCCCCAGTTTTTCTGCTTATTTTCTCGTTATTCATACTATTTTTGTTCTTTCCTCTTCTCTGATATATTTTAAATAACTAGTTTTGGGGAGGGATGAAGGATATTCTATATTTCTTCTCATAACATATGTATCATCTATATATATATTAATATATATATGATACTTATATCATATATATATTGCTTCTAGTGTTCCAGCTCATATAGCATGGGTTTATCTGAAATGAGCATGTTTCCACATGTTTCTGTGACTCGTGAATAGCTGCCGACATGCTCTGGAGTACCACACTTATCTCCATCTCATTAGGGTATCTTCAGAAAGGGTCCAATCAAATCAGTGACTTCTGAGGTGATCTTCTGGACCAGATACATTCACAGAGAGCGATCAGCCTAAAGGAATAGCCATTGTACATTAGGATTTCAGAGGTAAAATCTTGATAGACTTTCTTAAAGGAACAGGATGGTCATGGGGCTTATTATGGTGAGAAAAAGTCAAGGAAAGTTAGGCTGAGAATTTTTTTTTTCATCACAACCACGTACCTGGTTGCTCTTCAAGAATAGCAATGGCAGCTCTATGATAGTTTGGTTGAGAAACTTTACCACATCCACACACAGCTCTGATCTTGTCCCCACACATAACATTTTGTCCCGCAAACTCAAGGAACATAATTTGTGTCCCTCAAGGATTCCAAAACTGCCATTTTGATTTCATCTAAATCTATTCATGAAGAATTGTTCAGGAAACTGCCAGAGATATGGAAACACCATCAGAGGTGTAAAGAGTAGGACACCGATGTGTCAAGAAACAAAACCCTCCTATTTTGATAATTGTGTCCAATGCAGGCATCCATGGAGGTTCTGTGAAATGAGAGAGCCTCCCAAAGAGAAGGGCTGAAGCACCAGCTGCAAGAATGGACTCTTCTGATCCTTAGGACTCATGTGCACATGGTGCAGGCCGGGAATGTCTCTTTCTGTTCATCACAGCAAGAGCAAATTGATTTTATAGTAGTACATTTTGACTTAACTTCATCTTCAAGTAGTTGATGAAAGCAGCGCATTTGCTTCAATTACTTATTTTTGATATTATACTGCTTCAATTAACATATAAAAACTTTGCAACCATGTATAGGAAGAAATAAGGAATTTTTTTTCTAAAGAAAAGGGAATCAATAGACAAAAAAACATGAAACAACCCAAATGTCAGAATTATCAAGTATTATAAACCAGTTAATATATGAATTATCAAGGAGGTAAAGAAAAAAGCTTACAATAAATAAAATATTCTCATCTGGAAAATAGAAACAAATATTCTAGGTCGACAAATTTAATACCTGAAATTTAAGATTGATTAGTAATATACCTAACAATATGAGATTAAAGAGAATGTTAAAGTACTTTGAAAACAATTCAAAATAAATATCTGAACATGAAATGGAGAGAATCATTGATAAAATTAACATAGACATAGAGACTGGTGGGGCCACGGCAAGATGCTTAGTGTCTAAGCCACAGAGGTCAAAAATTAGAATAGGAAGAGAATAAAGTAGCCAAGGGTTTTGAAAAAAAATGCTAACAATGTCACAGAAATGGTGAAAACAAATGCTTAAAGACATATGAGAATCAATCAAATTGAAGATTGATGCCAAATAAAGATTCACTGACATAGCAAATCACATTTAAACCACTGATGTCACCAGAGAAATCATTAAAACAGCCAGGGGGACAAGGTAAGTTCTCTACACTGCTGCTAGCCAGGAAGCCCCAACTCCTAGCAACCCTTTAGGAAAGTCGGACTATTCCAATTTTTATGGGATCAGAAAACATCATTTTTCTTATGAGAAACATCTGGGATATTTCCAGCCAATGAGTTCAAGCTGCTGACCTTACAGTTAGCAGCCCAACGAGTAACCAACTCTGCCACCAATGTACAGAAAGACAAAAATCAATGATGTGGACTTCTTCGTAAAACCAAAAGAAAATGGAAAAATGGCTTTAAAGTAATGAGAAAACAACAATAGAAATAATGGAAAATTCCAATCTATAAGTCTGTGTTTCACAAAAATTCCTTTCAAAACTAAAGGCAAAATGCAATTTTAGATAAAATCACTTGGGAATAATGAATCACCAGCTGACCTATCCTAAAATAAATTCAAAGGAAACTACAGGCTGAGGGGAGAAGCAGCCAGTTGGAAACCATGGATCTCCATGAAACAGAAGCAGAGGTCATTGAAAATGGCGAGTGTCTGGACAAGCAGATCAGAGTCAATTTCTTCCCTCTTGTGTAATAATTCTTTACCTTGAAGCAGGAATCAACTGCTAAATTAAAAGTGCAACTTTGTGATCCTGAGTTGAGTGGCAATTCAAATATGATTTGGCTTCTTTGGGGCTTAGCTGGTCTGCTGCCCATCCGAAAACCACCCGCGTGGCAGCCAGCACTGTTACGCAGCCAAGAGGAGCACAGAATTCATCCACGGAATTGGGCAAGTCCTCCTGTGGGGCTACCCTTCTTCAGATTGACCCCTTCAAATGCTAGTGTCTGGGCTTGCCCCAAAAGCTCTCCTCTGATTTTTCAAGTCAGGAAAGAAAAAAGAAAAGTTACCAGACAAGATTTTGCTCGTCCTCAATGTTGTTTGGAGATTAGCAGGTAGAAAACCAATTTAATTTTCTCCTTTCAAATGTTATCCTCGCTTGTGTTTGCCAACAAATACTATTCTTTAGGATAATTTATTTTAACATGTTATGTCATATTTTATCATTCTTTTCTGTAGGACAATTGGTTCAGTAGGAGCTACTTGGCCATAATTGGAAGATGGTATGTAAAGGATACCATTGTGTCAATTAATCCAATAGCGAGAACAGAGCATATAATGAATTGAATTAGATAGAATTAAAGGAATTAAATGTTATGGATCATCCATCCTAGTTAGTGGATGTCTGTTTGGAGATGTCTTAGCAGGAATGCTTTATATGTGTGATTTTTTCTCTATAAAATTAATATTATTACAAAAATAAAACAAGCAATGAATTTGTGATCTGTTATGCATTAATCTGCAAATTAAATTATTTTCAAGTATAGACATCATTAATAAGAAGCACTTGTCATTGTTTTTCTATATATATATATTTTTATACTGGCCTAACTCAAATATAAAAAGCAAAATATACCCCCAAACAATGCTTTTGAGATAAATCAGAGAAATATGATATTTATATGAATATTTATAATAGGAATTTTCAGTTACTTATATTTGAAGAAGTCTTTTTCCTAGCAGTCTATCCAATTGTTAAGATGCTATTTCCTTTATCTTAATCTTTATCCAAATCTTATTATCTCATATATGTGTCCTAGGATTGTGTATAATATGTATGTTAATAATTATATGTGTGTATATAAGTGTGTATATATATACACAATTCTAGGTTATATATGCATTATATATTTATCCTATTAATAAATGCCACTGTTAGTATCTTATGTAGCACAATGTAATCTTTTTAATATATGAATTTTACATTATATAGTATACAAAAGGACACATGACTAAGCTCAAGACAACTTAAGCAATTATTTGAATATTTTTAAAGCTATGGTTTTTAGGAACCCTTGGTGACTATAATAGACTTGATCCAAACCTAGGCTAGCATCTCGTTTTGAGGTTGCTTTCATCATGAGGAACATTCTTTTTCTTTTTCAAGTAAAGAAGTTTCTCATAAGTGAAATGCCTGGAGACTTTGGCCATAGGTGAAAATCAGGTTGCCTGATTATTAAAAAAAGTCTCTCACCTTCTGTCTGCCTAACACATCATGCAGATTCCTATGCAACCATTTGCTATTACCATCAAGAGCCAAGGAAGTTAAGAATTCTGGCCACTTTATAAAAGAATGGAAATGTGATAAAAATATCTTCTTTGAAGTCTGACTTCCTTTGGGGCGTGTATTGTATCTTGTAAGTTATGTAAAACCAGACTCTGGCCCCACTGAATATGAACTTTTCTCACTCATGCAAAAGGAGCCAAAATGTAATTCAAAGCATGCTAATTAGGTAAGGGCCTGGTGGTTTGAGGAAAATGTGGTAGTTACGGCTACAACAAGAACAACAAACACTGTGTTGCTTTGACTGTATTCACTCATTGCATGCTGTACAGTTAAGCAGAAAATATATTTCAGAAGGTGCAAATGTGGGTAAAAGGAAAAGCTAAATGAATGTGATATTTTGTTTGTTTGTTTGTGGTGATATATAAGTAGACATGGACAGGGTATAAGGGCATAGTGGAGAATCAAGGGTATAATGCAGATGAAGTAAATCCAAAGCAAACAAACAAACAAAAAGAACACAGGGAATCCAGGGTGGATGATACCTTCAGGACCCAGGGTGTGAGGGGCGATGCTGGGAGAGTGGAGGGTGAGTGGGTTGGAAAGGGGGAACTGATTACAAGGATCCACATGTGACCTCTTCCCTGGGAGAGGGACGGCAGAGAAGGGGGGGGGGAGGGAGACTCCGGATAGGGCAAGATATGACAAAATAACGATGTATAAATTACCAAGGGCACATTAGGGAGGGGGGAGTGGGGAGGGAGGGGGAAAAAAAGAGGACCTGATGCAAAGGGCTTAAGTGGAGAGCAAATGCTTTGAGAATGATTGGGGCAGGGAATGTATGGATGTGCTTTATACAATTGATGTATGTATATGTATGGATTGTGATAAGAGTTGTATGCGTCCCTAATAAAATGTTTTAAAAAAAGAAACTAAAAAAAAGAGTTGTAAAAAAAAAAAGAACACTAATAGCATTGCCGTTGACTTAATTCTGATCCATCACAGCCCCATGAGACAGAGTCAGGTGTGTAGTCAAGGCAAATAATCGATGAATTACTCTAATACTAAAAGTTTTATTTGTTTTAGAAAATTCAGAGGGACAAACATGGACCTTGAAGTTAATTAAGTTCAGTTCAGTCTTTTTCTCGACACCATGTCACTCAGGTCGGGTGATGCAGCAGTAACAAACATCCCCCAAATGTCAAAGGCAAGGAACCACTATTCCATGATTCCATGGTTCCTTTTCAGCTAGAGCCTTAATACAGTCAGCTTTAAAGAGAACACTGCAGGTTCGCATGGCCGAGGAAAGGTGACGAGTCTCATAATGATTCTTGAAACTTCTACTCACATTTGATTGGCCAAAGCAAGTTACACAGTCATGCCTGAATTCTCTAGTGCACACTGTTAAATCTTCTATTATGAAGTGGCAGCTCATAGAGACTCTCTGTATATGCATGAACACAGTAGAATCGACCACAAATAACTACTGGCTGAATTTAGGATGGCAATAGTATTTTCCTCTAGGATCTATTTTACAATTTGTAGAATAAAACTTTTGCCAACATGGAGAACTGTGAATATTAAACATGGCAACAATTAATTGCCTGATATAGGAACTGGTTCATAAAAGTATGGCAACATGTCAGTATTATATAAATTATAACAAAATTTAATTTTAACTATTCTGTTTATTACAAAGCATTCTTACTCTATGGTCATATTTTATTTACTAAACTTGGTTAAAATTAGTCAGAGGCAACTAAAGACATTTGTTTCTATGCCTTATAGACAGCAGTGTTATGAAACCAACGTCAATTGCAAAAACTTATGCTTAAAAAACCCTCATAACTTGCCTCGTCTTTTGAGTTTTAAAGTAGAGCCTTTGGAAAAGAAGTGTTAAATGTGACTGAGGCATGTAATTATCGAACAGCAATTTATTCCCTGGTGGACGAATTTTAGGAAATTTGGGGATGTTAAGATAAGTATTATCATTCCTAGGGAATGAGTGTCTTCTCTCATTGACTAAGGAAAATATATATTTTAGAAATTTAAATTAGTGAGCAGCAACTCACCTAAGCTCCAGTTCTTGAGAATCCCTCACACCTAAGTGACTAGTTACTGCGCATGCTC
Organism: Tenrec ecaudatus; assembly: GCF_050624435.1. Taxonomy (NCBI): domain Eukaryota; kingdom Metazoa; phylum Chordata; class Mammalia; order Afrosoricida; family Tenrecidae; genus Tenrec; species Tenrec ecaudatus. The sequence goes on along the minus strand of NC_134533.1, from coordinate 101,486,575 downwards.
AAGCACACACTCGAGTGTTTTTGTTAGATGGCCTGTCTTTGTCATTTTATTAAAAATATCTCTGACTAGGAAGTCTTCCTAGATTCCTTTATGGTGAACTGGAATAAACATGCCTGTTCATAATAGCACAAGATCAAGTACTCTACAGAGGGAGTCCTGGGTGGTGCAGAGGGTTGGCGATTTTAACCTGCCTCCAGGTGCCTCCAGAGAAACACCTGATGATCTAAGTATTATAAGCAAGCGATGGCAAACCCTACTGAGAACAGTCCTATTCTAACACATATGGGGTCCCCGGGAATCAGAATCAACATGTCCAAAACTGGTTGTTACTCACTAACGTAGTTTTTTTTTTCCTGTTTTAAAATCAACAGAATCTTATATTGAACTACTTTGTTAGGAAATATCAGGTATTGAGTATAGCTCTCTATTTGTCATATTTCATTTACCCAATAGAAGTCTTTTCAACTGAAACATAGACAATCTATAAAAGAAAGATGAATCTCATATTACAACTACTCCATAGCTATTTTATAAAGCAAAATCCAAACTCATCAAATCATTGCTGATTCATAGTGAACCCCTGTGGATTTCCCAGACTGTAACTGTTTATGGGAGTAGAAAGTTCAGTCCTTCTTGGCCAGTGCTCCTGGCAGATTTGAACTGTCAACCATGTGTGTTGGTATGTAATCACTATGCCAACCAGGGCTCTGATATGCTATAATTATTAGGGTATCAAAATGCTTATAATAACTTGGAGAAATGCATCATGGGTTTTTAATTTTAAATGAATCACATAACAATCCTGGAGCACCATTTATTTTACTACACAAAGCACAGATGAAACACACAACGTTCCTCTGGATTTTTAATGATCCCAATTCTACTTTACAAATCTGGCTAGACCAAAACATGTACACTGATACAGATAAGAGGTCACAACACAGTGAATCCAGGACACATAAATTCCTCAGGACCAATAATGGGAGTAGTGATACCAGGAGGGTAAGGGAATGATGGGAAGGTAAGGGGTAATTGATCACAAACAAAAATGTGGGTGAAACAAGACAGCAGTCAGTGTAAGACATGAAAAAAAATTATCAATGGTTCATGGAGGAGGGTGGGTGAGGAAGGAAAAGAAAATAAAAGCTGATACCAAGGGTTCAAGTAAAAAAAAATTTTTTTGAAAAAGATGATAGCAACGTATGTACAGATGTGCTTGACACAATGGATGTGCCTGGACTGTGATAAGAGCTATAAAAACCTCAAATAAAATAAAAAGAAAAAGATTTACTTTCCATCTTGTCTATATAACTTAGTGGGCAAGGTATTTTAACTACATAATAAATATAACACATAACATGTATGATGTAATATATCATGGAAAACATATAATGTATAACATATTATATAGTATATAAAATATGGATCAGCTCTAGTGGTGTAGTGATTGTATGTTGGGCCATGACCTGCATAGATATCAATTACAAACCACTAGCAACTCCGCGGGAGAATGACTGGGCTTTCTACTCCTGTCAACAGTTACAGTCTCAGAAACCCTCAGCGGGTCCCTGTGAGTCAATATGGGCTCGACGGCAGTGGATGAGTTTTATACACAGACACATACATATATACATATACACATATTGTATATGTATATATGTGTGTATATACAGAGAGAGAGAGCAAGTTTCACTACTGAGAAGACTCTGCTGAAACTTCTTTTCCTTTGTGGTTGTTTTCCAAACCATTCAGAAAATACATAAATGAATGAATAATGATCAAGAGAGAGCTCTTCTTTCATGGTCACCATATCAAATGAAAATAATCGTTTGGGATTACTGATCCTAGCTTACTGTGTGTGTGTGTGTGTGTGTATGTGTACACATAAATATATGTCTCTGGATAGTATAAATGAGCAAGTACTTGATTAATAGCTGTCAGGTTAACTGTTCAAATCCAGAGGTGCTTTGGAAGAAAGGACTGGAAATCTGTTAATGAAGTGTCATCCAGTGTGAATTACTCATATTTCTCTTATGTAAAGGATGGCCATGCTATAAGGCATAATTTGGGGGTGTTATTTTTTTGGTGCATGTGTTATTCTGGGTACTTTAAAGAAACAAATCCACAGAAACACATGTATAAGGGTTTTATATAAAGGTTAAGTGTGCATCAAAAAAAATCCCAACTCAGTGCTGCCCAAGCCCACAAGTCCAACATTAACCCATTGACCCATAAGTCCAACACCAATCCACATAGTCCTCCTCCATCTCACAAAACACACACAATGATGCCTACTGCAGGAGGAAAGCTGAGTCAGTGAATGTGTAAGCATCTCAGTGCTGGCAGGGGTCTCCACATGGCTGCTCCAGCACCCAGAGCTGCATTGGGGAAGGTCCATGTGGCTTCTCCTTGGGGATGACTTGCAGGAATTGAGCCTTACCAGCTGAATCAGGGAACTGGCAAAAGCAGCTGCACCCTGGTCTGACCATCAGAAAGCAAAAGAGCCCTGAGAACTCAAAAGGCAAGGCTCACTGAGCCATTTATCCCACCGCCCTTCAATTAGCCCCACATTTGTTTATCAGCCAGGTTGACACAAGAAACCAACTACCTCAGTGTCTATCCTCATAAATGTGTGCAGGTATGTGCGCAGACATATATGTATACTTGTTTATTTTCGTAATTTACTTCCTATAAGCTTCATGTGGACAGGAAATGTCTGTGGGTACTGAGCTCGATACTATGAACTTGTCATGGAAGACTCTTGAGCCATGGTACAGAACCAGAAAAAGTTTCAGTTTGGAGTTTTCTTTTCGCACGGAAGGTAGCTCTGTTGACAGAGTGAGTCAAGCACCTAATCGAAACATTGGGCTGTGAACTGAATGGTCAGCAGTTAAAATCTGCCAGGTACTCTGTTAAAGAAAGATGAGGCAGGCTGCTTGCGTAAAATGGTACATTCTCAGAAACTCTATGCAGCAAGTCCACTCCATGCTTTCCAGCTTCGATGCGTTAGCCTGAACTCAATAGCAGTGAAATACTTCCCAAGGACATGTGAAGAGTTATATATATGTCTTACCATTCTCACTGCTATCTTCACTCCACAGTCTGTATTTTTCACAATTATCAATATAATCTATGAGAATTCAAAAGTTCTAAATGTCAATACATGGTTATAGAAACGAGTATTAAACAATATCAGTTAGGAGCAGATTGTACATAATGAATCTTCATTTATCGTGTTTGAATAGCGAAGAGATGTAGATTCCATGTAAGATGCAACTATCAATTACCGAAAATACCTTAGAAAAATCAGCCTATTTTTAATAAAAGATACCATAAATATATTATGTGCATGTCACAATTTTGTTTACTCTATGTATAATGATAATTGAGAAAGTATTGCTACAAAATAATATAGCATATACATTTACCTGTGAAATCAAGTTGATTTCTTCTTAATGCAACCATGGATGGGATATAAATGTTAATAGTAGCATGTTGTGTCTTTCTCCACAGAGCCGTTGGTGGCTTTGAAGTGCAAACCTTGTTTTAGTAGTTCATCACTGACCCAAGAAGCACCAGGGTTCCTACCAAATCATAGAAACTTTTATTAACTACAACTATTACAATATGAAGCTGTTGTTTTGCACCATGCCTTCTATCTAGGTTTGTATACCTTTGACGGTAGTGTCTTCAACTGTTTAACTTTTCCTGGTGGTGTAATGGTTACGGGTTGGGCTGTGAGCCACATGGTTGGCAGTTCAAAATCACCAGCAACTCAGTGGGAGAAAGATTGGGCTCTCTATTCTTCTAACCAGTAACAGCCTCAGAAACACAATTCAGCTGGATGGGCAATTATGGCAACACTTGCTGCTAAATATCTAGAAGTTACATTGCAACTTTTCTTTTAGAATTTTAGAAATGCTTACTGAATCCTCATTATACTATCCCTTTGGCTTTAATCTATAAAGAAAAAAGGAAAGATGAATATATATGTAGATAGCTATAATTTAACTGCTTTCAAAATAAAAACACTCTGATTTGGGGGAAAGTCACATTATATGGGGAAAAAATCCCCCAAATAAAGGAATATGGTATTTCCACTGGTCCAATGAGACAGAATCAACACAGTTGTGAAGATGGCGCCAAACTAGGTAGTGCTTTGCTTGCTTGTACATGAGTTCAGTATGAGTTGGTACTAACTTAAAGACCCCTACTGACAACAGAAAAATAGAGATCTCTCTGCTTTCCAAGTGACATAGAATTAAATTTCATTGAAAAAATAAATTTATTAACTAATTATTCTCCTTGCTTGTTGCCAGAGTTATAGGTAGATAGTTCCTGAAAATGCTCAACAGCAACTGAAGTAGCTTACTATACAGCATGCTAGGGGGACAAGCTCTTTCCTTTTATGGATGCGTTAAAAATTAATGGCATATTGAGTTAGATGTGCTCAATCTGAAATATTTCCCTGCATTTATGGTTGTCATTTACAAAGTGAAGAAATGTATGGAGAGCGCCACGAGACCAGTAACGACACCTCCCTGCCATGGAGTCAATGCTGATTCAATGAGACCCTCCTGGACAGGGCAGGAACGTCCTGTGCATTTCCGAGACTGTATCTGTACCACTAGGCCTCCTGTGGGAGCAATGGTCCTTTTTAACCAGCCTTTCTTCATTTCCAAAAAGATCCAAGTTCATATGCAGTTAAATCTACCTATTACCACACTTCTCTTTTATCCACAATGATTATGTATGGTATTGGCAGAATTATATTCATCTAGCTCTATGGAAGCCTGGTGGAAGCCTGGTGGGAGAAGCACTGGACTGATAACTGCAAAGTCAGTTGTTCAATCTTACCAGTTGCTTATTGGGAAGAAAATGAAGTTGATTGCTTCTGTAAAGATTACAGCATCCCCAGAATCATGGAACAAGGTCACTGTGAGTCAGAATTGATGTTGTGTCAATATGGTTCATGTTTGGCTTGGTTAACGCCGTGGCCGAAAGTAGCAGAATTGGTCAGTTTCAGGTCGGATGTAAAAGAGACTTGGAACAATGGCTATCGTTGTTGTCAGATGGATCTTGGCTGAAAGCAGAGACTACTAGAAAGATGTTTACTTTTGTTTTAACTGAGTACTCCAAAGCATTCTCCTATGTGGATCCTAACAAAGTAAGTTTAAATTTGGGAAGAATGGGACTTCCAGAACACTCCTGTGTGCTCATGTGGAACTTGTGCTACATGCATCAAGAGGCAGTTGTGTGAACAGAGCAAGGGAATACTTTATGGTTTACCATCAGGAAGGTATATGATAAGGTTGAATCCTCTCACCATTGTTATTCAATCTGTATGCTTAACAAACAATTTAAAAAGCTGGTTAATATCACAAAGAATATAGTATCAGGATGAGAGGACGGCTAATAACCTGCAATATGCATATGACACAGCCTTGCTTGCTGAAAGCGAAAAGGACTGGAGGCACTTAATGAAGATAAGAGATCACAGCCTTCAGTATGGATTAAAACTCAATGTAAAGAAAATCAAAATCCTACCACACAACTAGACCAATAGGTAACATCGTGATAAATGGAGAGAAGTGTGAGGGTGTCAAGGATTTGCCTTCCGTGGATCTGCAATGAATGCTCATGGAAGCAGCAGCAAGCGATCAAAGGCAAGGTGCATTAGGTAAATCTGCTGCATGAGATCTCTTCAGAATATTAAAAGCAAGAATGCTCCGTAGACTTCTAAGGTGTCCCTGACCCAAGCCATGGCATTTTCATTTGCCTCACATGCGTGTGAAAGGTGGGTGTGGAAAAAGGAGACAAAAAGGATGGATCCATTTGAACTGCCATGCTGGAGAAGAGTATGGAAGGTACTGTGGACTGCGGAAAGACCTTGGGAAAGGGAGTCAGGCCAGCGCGCTCCTTAGTGGTGAGGATGGCGAGGCTTCGGCTCACATACTTTGAACATGTTGCCAGGAGAGACTAGTCCCTGGAAAAGGGCAGTGAAAACATGGAAGGTGCTCCAGGAGATGGATTGACCCCATGGCTTCTACCATGGGCTCAAGCGAAGGAAACTAGTGAGGACGGCACCAAACAGGGAAGTTGAGTTCTTTCAGCATAAGGTTGCTGTGCTTCAGAACCAACCCAAGGACACCTAACCAGAAGAACTAGTGGAACCGAGGCAGGTAGGGGTAGTTAGGAGTTGTCAAGGGAACAGTTTTAAGCGTAACTTTTTAGTCATTTAGGCTGATTTTCCTTGCGATTACTAGCAAGTGGTACAAAAAGTAATTAGTTGGTTGTACTTGAACATTTCTGAAGTGTGTAGTTCTAAAAAGTAATTATGAAAATAATTTTTCACCAGAAAGTTTAATAAATAAACATTCATGAGGAAGATATGGTTTATTTTATCATGCAGTTATTGGATAACCTTGTCCATCTGACAAATGCGTTTCTTATTTTTGATGATGGTCAACACATTGCAAGATCAAGATAACATATCCAGAAAGAACGTATCATCCAGATCCCACAGAATGAAGAAGTTTTGCATTGTCTCCTTTTCCTGAAACAGTCCAGGAAAATGGTAGAAACCTGGACCAAGGCGGTTGTGACTAAATTACAAAGGCCAACAGATGTGGATGACATTGAATCAATTGGATCAGTAATTAATTTCAGATCGTAGTACACATTCAAAGCAGAACCTGCAACATAACATGCACGCACTGAAATCAATGAATGACTTGCTCAAAAACTGTCACCAATAATCACACCCGTGGAAGTGGAGGAGTTTCTCCAAAGGAACATTGTCTCCGTAGTTCATTTTCCTCTTCTACCAAAATTCGCATGGAATGTATTCACTGAAACGTCAGTTCTTGCCTACATATGGCTCTTCTTTTAAGGAAGGTGAAATAGCCCCTGGCTTCTCCTCTCAGGCGAAGCAGAAACTGTTCGGTTCTGTCCTCTGTGTTTCCCGCATTGAGAGGCCGTCTCACCGCGTAGTTATGATGCCACCTGGAAGCTGAAGCCGTGCCCCCAGCGTGGCCACTCCGGCCAGTGGAGCCCCTCAGATGGAGCTGCCCCAGGCCACCCCAGCTGCCCACCCACCAGCTGCAGCCCCACCAACTGCAGTTGGCTCGCAGCCACAGCAGCAGGTGTGGCTGTGGGCTCTGCTGTTGGCACACGCTGGGCCATGCCATCTCTAGAGGCTTCAGTGGGGGAAGCGGCGCTGAGCCCGCCAGGCCTGACATCACTTACCAGGAGCCTCCGGGAGCCCAGCCGCTGTACCAGCAGCAGCAGCAGTTTGGTCCTTGCCATGAAGATGACCAGTTTTTGGAATGTGCCCAGAACCACGGCGACCTCGAAATCTGCGAGGGTTCCAGTGAGGTGCTGAAGCAGTGCAAATTTGCAAACGGATTGGCCTAATCACATTCAGCTCGAGGAACTGGGAAATTCATCTTTCATGACCAAGTTAATTTAGCATAAACCGATATGTGATAGTAGCCATGTAACGTGTACAAGTTAAACCTCTCCTCCATCATTAATCACTTCCTGGCTTTCAGAGTCATCTTGGAAGAAGGCATTCTTCTGTATTGAGATGATGTCACATGTTTGGGCCTAGGTTTGTGCAGCCCCCTTAATCTAGCTGTTGTGATATAATTATTTGAATTAACAAAAATAAAGTTATTTTCTTCCAAAAGAAAAGAAAAGTGAAATAATTAATACAATAATCATAATAATTTCCATGTGTTAGTCCCACATAGCACACCAGCAGACCAAGTTCTTCCCCACATTCCCAGATACCCTGAGGTGGTGTAGTGGGTTATGCACTGAACTGCTAAGGACAAGGTCAGCAATTTGAACCTTCCGGTACTGCACAGGGGAAGGAGGAGGCAGTTTGTACCTGTAAAGATTTATAGTCGCCGAAGCCTAATAGGGCAGCTGTACTCTATCCTACCTGGATACTATGAGCCAGGATCAATTTGATGGCAATGACTCTGTTCTTTTTGTTTGGTTTCTATGCCTGACCAAACAGAGGTCAATACAATAACAATGATGAGAGTGTCCATAAGCATTAGCTTTGTTATCTGTGTTAAAAAACCTTATATGTTCATCAGAGGTTTGAGATATCAGTTGCAGATACCTGCCTCTCGGTGAAATTGTAGCACTACATTCCAACCTTATCTGGCTCTGCTCTTTGCCATTACCAAGCCTAAACAGACTGGCTGTCGTCCTCAGCGCTAGCTGAGCATTGCAGAAATAATTTTAGATATTACTGAATTGTAAGTGGCATTTGCAGCCAAACTGTTCAAAAGAAATAAACAATCACTGTGCTTGCCTAGACTTTTCTCTTTTATCACAATTGCCAGAAATTTTTACAATCACAATGAAATACAATCAGATAATTATGTTCGTAGATTTATAAAATGCTCACTAGTTTGTCACAAACAGCTATGTGATCTTCAAAATATAAATTTCAAGCCATTGTTTTACATGCTGAACTGCAAGTTTTCTCAAGGGAACTAAACGATTAGTTATCCGGGATGCCAGATAGACATTTTCATTTTCCATCAACCACTCGCAGGATGCAAAAATGCTCTTTCCCAGAAGCTGAGCATGAAATTTAAATATTAAGGCTGAAACTATTTTTCTTGGGGAACATGTTTAAGGGCCAAGGCTCTTTTATCAAAGTCCTCTCCAACTTCTGAGATATGAAGCAGACAAAGAAAACCATAGAAAATTGCTTTATTCTGCTTGTCATGTCTCCATTGGTCTGAAATTTTCCTCTAACTTTCCCACAGTGGTCGTCACAGCAAAAACACTTCGAGGGAGATATCGCACCTGAAAATGAAACTTTTCTGAAACATCTTTAATGTCAGTAGTAAATATCAATATCACGATTGTTCAAGTTAATGTGTGCTCCCAAGCATTCATGTCCTACTCCTCTCTAATTTCGATCAGGTTGTTTTGGGTGAGGAGAGGGTACAGGAAAGGAGACATATCTCCCATGCATAAAGCTGCTTGACAAGCGTGAACATCACCATGAGATGTTCAGAATGCATCAGCATGATGCTGCCTGTCTGCATAGGTCCCATTGCTACCCTCAAAGCCACAGGCTTTGATGCTTAGCCCATGAATTCTTATCTTTTTCATGGAGTATATGTGGAAAGAGCTCATGTCTTCGCCATAAAGGCTAGCTTAGTTAAAATTTAACAACAGAAATAATTTAAATAAAAGAAAATAATGATGGCAACATATGCACAAATATGCTTGATTCAATTGATGTATGGATTGTTATAAAAGCTGTAAGAGCCCCCAATAAAATGATCTTTTAAAAAAATAAATAAAATAAAATGGAATCACTCTAATGACAGGCATTCTGAGGCAAATGGATTCAATCACTCAGCTACTAAACTAAAGATTGGAGGCTTAGGTATACCCAGATATATCTTGAAACAAGCCTGGAAATCTACTTCCAAAAGATTAGCTATGGAAAATCTAATGGCCTACAGTCCACTCATGCACATGAGGTCCCCCGGAGTTGCCAGCGACACCACAGTAACTGGCTGTCCTCTCTAGGCCCAGGCTTCTGTGTTTGCTGTCTCACACTGGAATAGAAACTGGATCTCCCTGGCAGATCCCTTGTGACAGAAGTGTGCAAACATCCACTCAGGCGACATTTGACAAAAATTGATGAGAATATAAATGGGATTGCTTACTGAAAATGCTATGCCATGTGTGCTTATTCTATTTAAGCTTTGTTTGAGAACAGTTCAGAATTCTAAGCCTCAGGGTGCAGCAAATATCACTAAAGGAGACACGCACAAAAATATGTATTTGCTCAGAAAGTGCTTTCTTTAGGACATTTTTGATCATGTGTCAATATCAAATATATATCTTAAAAATATGACTGAATGGATTTGGCCAGACAATGCCCTGCAAAGTTCAATCTTTTAAATAAAAATGCATACATAGGAGGAGGCTTACAAAAATTGATGGAAAATGAAATTTAAAAATATCATTTTGAAGTCACCTCGCATGCAGAAAGAGAGATTGAAGAGCTTATTTAGTATGGGGATCAATAAAGTACTAGGATCCTCTTACTACCGTTAGGATCAATTGTCATTTCCTCGCCTTTCTGGGCTGTGCATTCAGTGTGGCATTCAGAAACGAACTGTGTTGTTGAAAGTCAAACTTCACACTTCTACAATATAATCCCCATTCATATGTTGACAGAGGAGACATGTGGGAAGGGGTAAGCAACCTCTGTGATTCTGTAGTGCTGATGTAGCTTCCTGGCACTGTCACCTGAAAGTTGTGAGTGAATGTTCTGAGCCCCCATATTTCCCTTTTGTACAATTGCATACTGCCATCTAACAGTTTTCATAAAAGCAAAAGGATATTGTATGTTGGAGAATACACTCGAAAGTCCTATGCAAATCTATCCCCACTGAACAATAAGATGGCATCTGTACAAGAAGGGCTATCTGCCCCTGTGACCTCAGTGACTTACATTCTAAGAGTCAACAGGAAGGATTTGTTAAATGTGGGTGAGGGGACCATCTGGTAAAGGCGAGCTGTAATATGTGGCTGGCATCTCTTTCATTTCCTGCATGATTACTTTGCAGTAAGTATACACACTATGTGTCTATATAATTGAAAGAACTGCTTGGTCACTTCCTTGTGTCTTAATTTTTTTTTTAAAAAAAGAAAATATATGAAGTAGAAATGTTGAGGACGGTAGCCACTTGCAAATATATTCAATTGTAGAATACTTCCTTGATATAAGCTGGTACCCAGCCTGGTGCTTGGCCAAAAGTGTCATTATGTATCTATGTATCAAGATCAAGGTCAAGAGCACAAACAGATAGCTTCTGAAATGTGAAACTGCTTGTCCCCTGACTCTAGAAAATACACCTGAGCTGCTCTTTTATTATTATTATTTTTAAACAGTTTATTAGGGGCTCATACAACTCTTATCACAATCCATACATATACATACATCAATTGTATAAAGCACATCCTTACATTCTTTGCCCTAATTATTTTCAAAGCATTTGCTCTCCACTTAAGTCCTTTGCATCAGGTCCTCTTTTTTTTTCCCCTACCTCCCCACTCTCCCCTCCCTCATGAGCCCTTGATAATCCACAGATTGTTATTTTGTCATATCTTGCCCTATCTGGAGTCTCCCTTCCCACCCTTCTCTGCCGTCCATCTCCCAGGGAGGAGGTCACATGTGGATCCTTGTAATCAGTCACCCCTTTCCAACCCACTCACCCTCCACTCTCCCAGCATCGCCCCTCACACCCCTGATCCTGAAGGTATCATCCACCCTGGATTCCCTGTACCTCCAGCTCCCATATGCACCAGTGTACAACCTCTGCCCTATCCAGTCCTGCAAGGTAGAATTCGGATCATGGTAGTTGGGGGGAGGAAGCATCCAGGATCTGAGGGAAAGCTGTGTTCTTCATCGGTACTACATCGCACCCTGACTGGCCCATCTCCTCTCCTAAACTCCTCTATGAGGGGATCTCCAGTGGCCAACAAATGGGCCTTGGGTCTCCACTCTGCACTTCCCCCTTCATTCACTATGGTATATATATGTTCTTTTTTGGGTTTTTTTGCATGATGCCTTATACCTGGTCCCTTTGGCACCTCGTGATCGCACCGGCTGGTGTGCTTCTTCCATGTGGGCTTTATTGCTTCTGAGCTAGATGGCCGCTTGTTCACCTTCAAGCCTTTAAGACCCCAGACATTATCTCTTTCAATAGCCGGGCACCATCAGCTTCCTTCGCCACATTTGCTTATGCACCCGTTTGTCTTCGGCGATTGTATCATGGAGGTGTGCACCCAATGATATGATTTTTTGTTTTTTGATGCCTGATAACTGATCCCTTCGGGACCACACGATCACACAGGCTGGTGTATTCTTCCATGTGGGCTTTGTTGCTTCTGAGCTAGATGGCCGCTTGTTTATCTTCAAGCCTTTAAGACCCCAGTCACTATCTCTTTTGATAGCCGGGCACCATCAGCTTTCTTCACCATATTTACTTGTTCACCCGCTTTGGCTTCAGCAGTTGCATTGGGAGGGTGAGCATCGTAGAGTGCCAATTTAATAAAAGAAAGTATTCATGCATTGAGGGAGTGCTTGAGTAGAGGCCCAAGGTCCTTCCGCCACCTTAATACTAAACCTATAAATATAGACACATAGATCTATTTCCCCATCCTCCTATATATATTTGCATGTACATGTCTTTGTCTAGACCTCCATAAATGCCCCTTGACTCCCATGAGCTGCTGTTTATGAAGTGTTTTGTCCTGCAACTGCACAGCTTCTAGTTCCTACCTCAGTGGACTCCTATAGTATGTGTCCTTTTGTTACGCAACATTCTTAATGCCATTGCACACATTTGGAACAAGCTGAGTACTCTGAGTAAAGTTAGAGAACACAACACTGGAGACGTCAGCAGCTTGTCTTGCTGGAGCAAAACCCAGTAAGCCATGACCATTAATGTTCCTTCACAGGCAGAGTTGACCAGAGGTTTCAGAGTCTCAGACTCTACAATAATATAAACAAATATTTATATCAATAGAATCTCTTAGGAGCATGAACAACATAATACAGGATAATAATTAAGTCCTCTGTTTGAGGGACAGACAAAGCATAGAAAAAGTAACATAAATGTTGTAAAGAGAAACTTTTCAAAAGTTCATCGATTATTTTACTAGCTAGATAGCATCACTCACCATCATTTATCTGTCAGTTTGTTGTACTTTAGGGTTTGTGGTTTGCTGAGATGCTGGAAGATATGTCATTGATATTTCATATATCACATAATCACCTCTGGTGGGCAGATTTCAGGGGCACTTCCAACCTACACGGAATAGGAAGAAAGAACGGACTGTCTACTTCATAGGGAATAGCCACTAACTACTTTATGAGTAATAGTGGAACCTTGTCAGATACACGGTGGGAAGATGCCGCGCAGGATGAAAATCACTCAGAATAAAACAGGAGACACACTTTCAACACTAATTACATGAATGCCAAGGGTTCTATCAACTTCTTCAGTGTCAAATTGATCAAACAGGCAATCCAGATCCCCTGATAATTATTGGTGCTTGGAATACAAAAGTTGGAAACAAGAGGAATGATCACTATTTGGAGAATAAGGCTTTGATAATAAAAATGATCAGATGACTACACTCAAATTTTGCAAGATCAATGACTGCTTCATTCAAAGACTGCCATTGGAGAAGATGAAATACACAGGAATCACCTGACTATATCTGTGGGAAGCAACCTTGGAAAATTCAATATCATCAGCGAAAATAAAGACAGGGGCAGACTGTGGAACTCGTCATCCAGTACACATATATAAGTTCAAGTTGAAGTTGAAAACATACATGCATTTTTGTATATAAGTGTTAATATTTGTGCATCAATTTAGATTAGTTATTGGTTTATTGATCTGATAGTTCACTGGTATATAAAATTTTAAACGTTTATGATTTGTATTATGGGAAAAACACTGCCATAGTTTCTTTAAGGAAATATAATGGGAATCTTTATTTTAAAAGAGTCATAATTTCCATTTTCTGCAAGGGGATGTCCATTTTCCCACAGATGGGCCCTGGGTCCCCACTCCACACTCCCCCTCATTTGCAATGCTCTGTTTTGTTTTGTTTTTTGTCTTTGATGCCTGATACCTGATCCCCTTGCAGAAGAGCTGCAGGGAGGAGAAGAGTCAGTCAGGGTGCAGTGTAGCAACGATGAAATATACAATTTTCCTCTAGTTCTTGAATGCTTTCTTCCCCACCCCCACCCCCCGCTATCATAATCCTAATTCTAATTTCCATATCCGGCTGAACCAGAGGATGTACACTGGCACAGATAGGAAGTAGAAATACAGGGAATCCAGGACAGATGAATCCTCAGGACCAGTGGTGAGAATGGCAAAACTGGGAGGGTGGAGGGAAGGTGAAGGAGAAAGGGGGAACAGATTACAAGGTCTACGTATAACCTCCTCCCTGGGGCATGGACAGTGGAGAAGTGGGTGAGGGGAGACGTCGGGTGGTGTAAGATATGACAAATAATAATTTATAAATTATCAAGGGTTCATCGAGGAGGGGGAGTGGGGAAGTAAGGAAAAAAATGAGGAGCTGATACGAAGGGCACAATTAGAAAGCAGATGTTTTGAGAATGATGATGGTAACATATGTACAAATGTGCTTGACACAATTGATGTATGTATGGATTGTGATAAGAGTTGTATGAGCTCCTAATAAAATGATTTTTAAAATATATAAAAACAATATATTTCTAAGGTTATTCAAATGAATATTCAACATAAATGCTAATACTTCGATCATTTCTATACCCCAAAATTTGACTTTTATTGATTTTGTTGAAATATTTGTATTAAACTTTGAAGAAATATACAATGTAAAAAAAAAAAAAGAGTCACAATCCCTCAGGGCTGGCCCTACCACGGGACACAATGTTCCTCACTGACCCATAGCATCATGGGGGACAACACTAGAGACACGTGGCGGGAATTGTGCCCGCCTGAGCTCACTACTCCAAAGCCAGCCATTGGGGGCGTGCAGCAGAGCAGTCAGGGGAGCAGAGCAATGAAGTCCCCAGGGAATGCCAGGGATAGATGTGGGGCCAGGGCATGGCATCCCATGAAACTCAACCGGAAAACACTCAGAAAGGACAAAAAATAGACCTTGGACTATTTATAGGGGGTTTGTTGTAGTTGTTATTGCTATTGTTTTATTTTTTATTGTTGCTTCGTTGTTGTGCTTGGTCTTGTGATGGTGCATGTTTACCTGGAAGGGATAGGTAGGATAAACAAGCTGGAAGAGAGAACAATGGGATGGCAGTTCTGGGGGGACCTGGGAGAGGCAGTGTGGGGGGGCATAGGAAGTGGGTGTTAACAAAAAAGGGACAAAGGAACAAGTGAGGTCTGGGTCAATGACAATGTAACTAAGAGGAATTCCTGAAACCCAAATGAAGGTTGAACATGATAGTGGGACAAGAGGAAGGTACAAAGAAATAGGAGAAAGAACTAAGAGGCAAAAAGCATTTATAGAGA
Source organism: Tenrec ecaudatus (assembly GCF_050624435.1). Lineage (NCBI taxonomy): Eukaryota > Metazoa > Chordata > Mammalia > Afrosoricida > Tenrecidae > Tenrec > Tenrec ecaudatus. Next base: position 101,471,483 of record NC_134533.1, on the reverse strand, counting down.
TCTAATTACAGGCACATATAGATGTAAATATATTTATATATGAATAGGGGGAAATAGATATATGTACATATATTTATAGGTTTAGTATTAAAGAAACGGATGGACAGTGGGCCCCTTCTCAAGTACTCCCTCAATGCAAGAATACTTTGTTCTAACAATTCGGCAGTCTGAGATGCTCACCTTCCTGGCACAATCGCTGAAGACAATGGGTGAGCAAGCAAATGTGGAGAAGAAACCTGATGGTTCCTGGCTATCAACCAATATAACATCTGCGGTTTTAAAGGTTTGAAGATAAACAGGCGGCCATCTAGCTGAGAAACACCAAAGCCCACATGGAAGAAGCACAGCAGTACTAAATTATTCTCATTAATAGAAATCTAAGAGATTTCTATTCTCCTAAAGAAGTAAAGTCTTGAAAGCTCACAGGGACAGTTCTGCCCTGTGCTAAAGGTCCCTCTGGGTCATCCTTGACTTTATGGGAGTGAGCTTAGATATAATCAGTTTTAGAGCCTTGGTGGCACTTTTGTTAAATGAACTGCTAACCTCAAGGTTGACACTTCAATTCCACCAGCCACTTTAAAGAAAGATGAGGCTATTTACTAACAAAAAGATTGACAGCACAGGTTCCCAAATTTATTTGGCTTATCACCCAATTTTCAGTAAAATTAAGAAACTCAATGCCCTCCACGTCAGTTCTGATCTATAGTGGCCCGGTACGGCACAGCAGCATGAAACACTGTGCTGGGTCCTGCACCAGCTCACAATGTTTCCAGTGCTTGAGCCCGTTGTTGCAACCACGGTGTCAACCCACCTCATTAAGAGTCTTCCTGTTTCTTACTGCCCCTCTACTTTACCTAGCATGATGTCCTTCTCCAGGGCTTTCCTAATGAAGCTGTACAAAGTAGGTAAGATGAAGTCCTGCCATCCTGCCTCTAAGGAGCACTTAGCCTTCTTTTAAGACTGATCTGTTTGCCCTTTTAGAAGTCCATAGTACTTTCAATATTCTTTGCTAACACCCTAATTCAAATGCACCCATTCTTTTCAGTTGCTTTATTCCACGCCTGACTTTTACATGCCTCCAAGGCAACTGAAAATACCGTGGCTTGCATCAGGTTCATTTTCGTCCTCAATGTAATATCCTTTCTTTTCAATATTCTAAAGAAATCCCAGGCAGCAGATTTACATAATGCAACTTGGTTTCTGATCTCTTGACTTCTGTTTCCATGAGCATTGATTGTGGATCCAAGCAAGACAAAATCCTTGACAACTTCAAACTTTTCTCCATTTATCATGATATTACCTATTGGTCCAATTGTAAGCATTTTGATCTTCTTTACATTGAGTTGTAATCCAACTTGGAGGCTGCAATCTTTGATCTTCATCAGCAAACGATTGAAATTCTCCTCACTTTCCGCAATGAAGGTTGTGTCCTCTGGATATTGCAGATTATTAATAACCCTTCCTCCAATTCTGATGCTAGATTCTTCTTCATAAGCCAGATTCTGTGTTTGTTCAACATATAAATTGAACAAGTATGGGGAGAGGATACAACCTTGTTTGTTGTACACCTATTTTGATTTTGAAACATGAAATATTTCCTTGTTCCGTTAGTACAACTGGCTCTTGAACCATGTACAAGTTCCACGTGAGCAAGATGAAGTGTTCTGGAATTCCCCTTTTCTCAAGGTTATTCATTGTTTGTTATGATCCACATAAACAAGTGCCTGGGTATAGTCAATAAAACACATGTAAACATCTTTCTGGCATTCACTGTTTTCAGCCAAGATCCATCTGATATCAGCAGTGATACCCCTTGTTCCATGGCCTCTTCTGAACTGGTTAGAAACTCTGGCAGCTCCTGTCAATGTACTGCTGCGCCTGTTGTTGGATGATCTTCAATAACTTTTGTTTAACTGGCATGTGATATTCTTCTATAGTGAGAGCATTATGCTGGGTCACCTTTCTCTGGAATGGATACAAATACAGATCTCTTCCACTCAGTTTCCCAAGTAGCTGTGGCTTCCAAATTGCTGGGCACAGAAGAGTGAGGGTTTCCAGTGATCCACCAGTTTGTAGAAACCTTTACATTGGTGTTCCACCAGCTCCTGGAAACTTGCTTTTAACCCATGCTTTCAGAGAAGCATGAACTCCTTCCTTTATCACCCTTGGTTCTTACTCACATGCTACCTCTTGAAATGGTGGATCATTGAATGGTAGAGAGTCTGCATCAAGATGAACTAGTTGGCATCCCACCATTTCAGGAAACAGCACATGAACAAAAACCAATGGTGATGAAGGAGTAGAAAGAGTAGGTTTTGCTTTCACAGCCCACCTCCCACCACATTGTTCCAGAATCTCCCAGGGCATAAGTATCTGGAAACATGTTTAGGAAACTGATTTACAGTCTCAGAAAATCTGACATAGATGGAGTCAAAATGAGTATGACTCAACTAGATGGCAGTGTGGTTGGGTCAATATAATTAATTGGGTTTTTTTTTAAGCTGTTGTTACTTTTAACTCTCTTTTTACAAGAATGGACCTCCATTTTCACACTTTAACTTAAATTGATACTAGTTCTTCTACTTTTGAAAAAAATTTCACTGTGTGTCAATGATCACTTATCATCCCTCAATTTCTTGACATCCTAGTCATTTTAAGTGTGATCGCCCTACCCAGTGTTAGCCAATTGGTGTGAGGTAACCTTCTCCACAATATACTGCCTTTAGTTTAGACGCCACTGTCGAGTTTGGGGATACTCATGACCAGCATTAGTTTTCATAATTGGCTAGAAAAATGGAGACTGTATACTTGCCATTACATATTTTAATAACTTATTATTTTAAAAGATAAAAATTATAATCTGCCTACGTAGAAGATGCACAGAGATGTGTCTAAGTAAGGTCTAAACAAGCAACTGCAATGTCCTCAGAATACATTATCCTTCTTACACCAAAGTTTGATTGAGAAAGCGCAGAACATTGCCAAGTAGGAAAGCTTACCTGAACTTCAGTGTACAGAGATTGCATTGAAGCATCTTCAGTATTATGCAAGCATGGTTAATTTAAGTATGGCACATATGCTTGAGCTTCATCTTCAGCCTCCCCTCAAGTTGGGCTGCAATCATGTAGTAAGTCAGGGTCTTAGTTCTCACATGGTTGGTCTTTTGAGCTTGATAATTGTTTTTCTAACATTGTGTGATGGAACCCATTCTGAGTTATCCCATTACATATACTATGCATTGGGGCTCAAAATGCCCATCATGAATAAGGAAGTCCATTTTAGTACTTGAGAATTTCTATTTGTTTAGACGCTACCTCTCAATAATCAGGATAAAGACCTGACCTTTCCTTGGAAATCAAATTCTCTGCTCTAATCATCCAATCATCTGCTTTAATCCGTATATTTTTAGTGTCACATTCTGGATCTCACAATCCATCCAATTATATTATACAACTCCCAGAAGTCAAAGTGTGTCAAACCTTCATACCAAATATTACTCACCACCACCTCTTGAATAAGCTTGTACACAATTAACTGCCCACCTTACTTGCACGTGTCTGTCGCTACTTCAGCATTCCCTCGTGGCATCATTTGCTAGCACACACAGGAAATTCCCTTTCCATCACCTATTGCTTTCTGACACAACTAAAATTGCACTCACGGTTTCCTCCTTTAAAAACAAAACTTCTCCAATGTGTGTATCGCATTGCAACTTAGGAATCAGTACTCAGAATATTTACAGAGTTCTTGTTCAGTTTTCATAATCAATTGCTCCTCTTCACTTAAAAAATAAATAAAACTCTCGAGTTTCACCTGCCTTTAAGGACCAACACCATTATCTAAGCTCAGTCACACTTTGTCTGACTTATTACATTAATATTATAACTGGTCTCCAGTCTTTCTCTCTCTGAAATATTTTCTGCATTCTCTTGCCAGTTTAATCATCTTAATATCATTGTCGACTTCAGGAGCCCTCCAGTGGCCTTCTCTGCTCGTCAGACTGGTTTATTCTCTCTCTCTCATCACAGCATGCCCTTTGTTCATGTATATGTTGTCGATCAGATCATGCACTAACCTGAAGTGCCTTTTTCTTTTCTCTCCATTTGGTCAAAAGCTACTTATCTTTTGATCCTCTGTTGAGTTCCCATTTTCTCTTCAAATCTTTCCACTATTATGCCAGGCATCACTTGTAATATCCTATCATTATATATATTATCATTGGCTTCAGAATATATTACTCCTGATATTACTGTGTAATTGGATCATGACTGTTACATCTATTAGGCCTGGAAGGTTGGGAGGCTCTCAGTTTGCTGAGTATTAACCCCGTTACTTTGTTTTGATACAACAAAAAATATAACATGTGTGACTTTTAAAAACACTGTTTATTGTTTCACAGTTCTAGAGGTTGGGAATCTGAACTCCTTTACTTTGTCCAGGAGAAGAGAACAATTGTTGTCTTTTTCAGCTTCCGGTTTTCTGCACATTTCTTGGTAGCTTATAGAGGGATTTTTACCTGGTCTGTTCAGCCTGTCCAGCCCACCGTGTGTATCTCTAGTGTCGGTTTAGGAATTCTATTTAGGAGCCACCCTATCAGGGTATAACTTCATTAACACAGCACCAGAAAGAGGCACATTCATAGCTACAAGCACTAAGACCTAAACATATCCTCCTTGATGGGCACAGTTAACCTATAACAAGTATCTATGAGTGACTGACAGAGCTCTAATTGAAACAAAAGACACTCTGTCTTCATTATTTTGGTAGAACTATGCATTTAATATGTTAATTTAATTTGATACTCTAATATAGATTACCTTGAAAATTTGTTTAGAATTTGATAATTATTTATGCAGGTTTCTACAAAATAATTATCATTAACTATTATATATCATTCAAATGTTGATACAAATAAACATATGTGAAAATATTACCTACTTAACCTTGAAGAAAAATAAATAACATCTGTTTATGAAGGTATAAATTCTGCCCTTTGGAAGTATTTCTGAATAATCCTAAAAAGGTACAAACATTATATTACAGATCTGACTCCAAAAATCAGCAACAAAACTAAAATGGAAATTTATTTACCCCTTATAATCACTTTATTATATTCCTTTGTGTTTAAGTGTCATTCTTTTTGCTTCAGAAGCAAAAATTAAATTACTCCAATCTCATATTCCTTTGAGTACAAAAAATAGAACCAATTTTGTAAAATAATGTTCCTAGACTTCCAAGAATGCCTAGTTAATATGTGAAACCCTATTTCTGGGAATTATTCAAAATCAAGACTAGACAGAATAGAAATTGTTTGACTGATGGTCCACTTTCCTTCTGAAATAAAGAATCATTTTGCCATTTACTGCGTAGATTAGATATGTGCATAGATTCTCTCCCCCAAGCTACAACTACTACTTTGAGAATTTCTATAAACACTAAAAGTGTCAATGCTAATTTAAGCAAAAGTGAAATACCCAGCTATTGGGATTGATCCATTCTCAGTATAAGCAAAACCAAGAGACAGAACATGCAGTCTTTTAAACACGAGCTCTCAAGATACATTGAATATCAAATCATTTTACTTCTATAAATTATTACTTTTTAATTTTTAGATTTTATTCATAACTTTATTTTTGCCAATACCCCTTTCAGACCTCTTAAAATGTGGTTTTGCTTGGCTGGAGACCCAGTGTATTGAATGTGAGCTTCCTTCTGCTTTCTCTTTCATGTGTCTGCCTTCTCAATTTGCTTATGGTGCACACAAAAAAGGGAAAGACTCCTAAATGGTACCCACTGAGTTCCCTTAGACCCTATCTCCAACATAAGAATTAGTGTGCTGGACGCTTTTTGTGTCAACACACATATGAGACAGAAAGAAGATGCTTCAACCACCAGGGAGGATTTAGTGGGACACACAGGAGCCAAGAAGTTCATGCAGAGCACCTTCACCATGAAGAAAGGTCATATGGCTGTTCTCTCACTTGATTGAAATGCTGGACATAGGTTTCCACCAGAAGAGGACAGAGCCATGTGGAAAGTGACTCTTTTAAGCAGATGGAAATTCTAGAGAAAAACTCAACTGAGACCCGGTTCTTGACAACATTCCCAGGCACTAAGGCAATGAACGTCTCAACCCAATAGGTGTGAGATCATGGTTGTGCCCCACACATCCACTACACAAAGAAGTGGATTTTATATACACAGCTCACATATCTTTATTTCAATTAATCTTGATCTTCCCAAGTCTCAGTTCTCTTCTTTGTAAGTGGGATTAGTTTACCTCTTTGCACAATATGTTTGTTAGGATAAATGGAGCCAATGTTAATGAGGATTATATGGGTCATAAATGATTAGGACAGAAATATATGTATGTGAGAACTATGTTGATCCATCACTTTATTATATAGTTAAAATAAAGTTTAATGAAGACCAACATTGCTATAGCACTTTATACTTATTCTTTCATAGCATCCACCATTAACCTATGAGGAAATAGACATGGGAGGGTGTATGGCTTAATTAACTTATGCAGTTGGGGTGGGATATCACTGATGATATCTGACCCTATTGACTAGAGTTTCAACACCTATACTATGATACTGCTTTGAGACAGCAATTAATCTATGAGTAATAACCAAGCTTCAGTATTCTGTCACATAGCTCTTGTTTTGTTTTTAACACGTTGCTTGAAACCATGCTAAACTGTAAAGTAGAAATAGTAAGCTGTTTTCTGAGGGGGCAGTACATACTCTGATATGATTGTGTTTGTTAAGTTTTCCAATATTTTTGTTTGTTTTAATATGTTCAGTGGTTTATAACATAAGATGATAATGGACTAAGGATTGTGTTTATTACATATGACCTTAAGTAACCCTATTGACATCATGCATTCACTACTCTACCCTGAGTCTTTCAGGCACTTGCATGGGTAACCCAAGATGGTCTGTACATAGATGAATGGAGGAAAGCCTGTGAAGCAAACCTCTCAAGACTGTCATTTGCTGATGGGGCATGAGTCAAGAAGAAGCAGCTACAAACATCAATTCATAATTAGAACTTGGAACATATGAAGAATGAAACTGGGACTATTAGAAGTTTCAAAAATGGAAAGGGAGCAGAAAGATTGATATCCTAAGGTTTTAGCAAGCTGGACAGGACTGGGAATCACCATTTATAATCAGGAAATCATAGGGTTTACTATGCTGGGGAACAATCGAGAAGAACTACATTGCATGCATCAGCAAAAAGGAAATTTTAAGATCTATCTTGAAGTACAGTGCTGCCTGTGATAGTATTTTACCCATCTATCTTCACGGAAATCCAATCACTACAACTATTATTTAAATTTATGCACCAGACCCAAAGGTAGTGATGAAGAAATTGAAGAATTGTATCCACGTTCCAAAGTTTTCAGTGTGAAAAAGATCAAACGGGCAATCAAGGAGCATTGATAATTATTGGGCATTGGAATGCAGAAGGAAGGAACAGTAGTTGGAAACAGTGGTTTGATGATATAAATAAATGAAGGTAGAGAACACACGATAGAATTTAGCAATATAGAAAACTTGCTTATAGCAAATAACTTTTTTCAACAACCCAAATGACAGCTATGCATGTGAACAACTCCATATGAAATATACAGAAATCAAATTGACAACATCTATGGGAAGAGACCAATAAAGATTTTTGATATCAACAGCTAAAACAAGGCCAAGGACTGATTGTGGGACAGACCACCAATTGTTCATTGAACCAATTGTAAGTTCAATCATAAGCTCAAGGAAACTATGATGAGTCCAAGAGAGCCAAAGTACAACCTTCGGTATACTCCATCTGAATTTTGAGAACATCATTTTTTTTCTTTTTTACAACATTTTATCGGAGGCTCGTGCAACTCTTATCACAATCCATACTTCCATCCATTGTATCAAGCACATTTGTACATTTGTGGCCATCATCATTCTCAAAACATTTTCTTACTACTGGAACCCTTGGTATCAGCTCCTCATTTTTCCCCTCCCTCCCTGCATGCCCCGCCCCCACCATGAAATGACATCTTAAGAAGAGATGTGGTGCAAGCAACAGCAATGACAAATGACATATGTGCAAGATTCAATGATGCTGAAGGAAGAAACTGAAGATAAAGTGAAAGTATCCGCCAAACACTGGGCTCCAGAAATTGATGGAATATCAACTGCACTCTTAACAAGCTGAGAAAGCACTGAAGTACACAACCAAGAAATTTGTAAGACAGCACCTTGGCTAACTTACTGGAAAAAATCCATATCTGTACCCATTACAAAGAAAGATGACACAACAGGAAGCTTAAACTATAGAACAATGTCATTAATCATTAATGACATGCAGGTAAGTTTTGCTGAAACTCTCCCAAGATTGGTTTCAACAGTACATTGAAAGAGAGCTGCCAGAGCCTCAGTTCTGATTCAGAAGGAGATGCGGAACAAAGTATATATCCTTGCAGATGTTCAATTGATCATGGCTTGAAGCAGAAAACTAGAAAGATGTTTAATTTTATTTTATTGACTATGCAAAGAAGTTTGACTCTGTGGATCATAACAGATGATGGAGAGCTTTGAGAAGAATTGGAATTCCAGCACACTTCATTGTGCTCATGTCAAACCCGATTGTTGGTAGTTGTGCGTAGAGAATAAGGAAACATTGTCTGGTGTAAAATCAGCACAGGTGGGTGACCTGAAAAAATAATTAGATAAACTGGATTATCTGAAGAAGAATATGGCTTCAGTATTGGAGGAAGGCTTATTTTCAATTGATGACATGCAGTTGACACACTCTGCTTCAGAAAGGGAGGAGGACTGGGAGCACTCGCTGATGAAGATGTAGGCCTGCAGCCTTCAGTGTGAACTACAACTCAATGTAAAGGAAACAAAAATCCTCACCACTGGACCAAAAGGTATCATCATGGTAAATAGCGAAAATATTGAAATTGCCAAGGATTTCACCTTGCTTCTATCCACAATCAGTATCTACGGAAGCAGCAGTCCAGAGGTCAAATGACGCATCACATTAAGTAAATACACTGCAGGATATTTCTTTAATGTGTTAAAAAGCAAGAATATTACTTTGAGGACTAAAGAACATTTCATCCAATCCATGTTATTTTCACTTGCCTGATATGCATACTAAATTGGACAATGAATAAGGACATTTAAAAAAACAACAACATTCATTTGAAGTATACTGTGGGCAGTGAATATGAATGGACCATGGACTGCCAAAGGAACAAACATCTGCTTTGGAAGAAGTATAGACAGAATGCTCCTTAGAAGCAACAATGGTGAGACTTCATATCAATTATTTGGTCATATTATCAGGAGAGACAAGTCCCTGTAGAAGGACAACATGCCTGGGAAAGTAGAGGTGTAGAAAAAAAAAAAAAAAAGGATGGCCCTCGATGAGGTGGACTGACACAGTGGCTGGAACTATAGGTTGTCCGCAAACATGAGAACAATTGTGAGGATGGTGCAGAATGGACAGGACAGTGTTTCCTTCTGCTGAACATACGGTAGCTATTCCTTGGAAGCAGCTTGTAGTCGCTTAGAAATAACATTGCATCAGGAATAAAATGCCTATGAAAATGCAAGACACAATTTTTAGTTCATGTTTTTCTTTCAATAATTAATTTGAACAGGAAGATTTCTTTTCTACAAACACAGGTGTTGAGACATTTTGTGTGGTAGTTACACAATCTGTTGTCAACTTGAGATTGTTAAGAGTGAATGGGTTGGAGTTTAGCCTGCCAATCAGGTTGCAGCTTGAGCAATGCAGTGAGCAGACTGGACACACACTCACTCCCTGCAAGACATTTCTGCTGACAGGACACATGGAAACATGCTAGAGCCCTGGAGCTCGAGGAGCCATGTGGAGAACCCTTCCAGCATTGATTTGTTTCCACCGACACTGGATCCATAAAACTTTCTATCCACTGGACTGTGATCCTCCTGCATTTGGCGATATTGCATGTGATGTGTGAGTCTGAAGAGGAATTTATAGACTGGTATCAGACACGTGGGCTAATGTTGGACATATGGTCTTGAACTGGACTGGGCTGGGATGTTTTCTTAATATGCAATTGCTCTTTTATACAAAGCTCTTTCTGGCATACATGAAGATGGCTGGGTGTGTTTCTCAAGTCTACCCTGGATTAACACAGTTTTTAAAAAATGTTATTTATGTTAGATAACTACTTTAAAACATCATATTTAATGCCAAAGATACTGAAATAAGTAACACATATCTTCAATATTCACTGATATGTGCTAGAAGAGGCTAAGACAAATCATACTTGATACAAAGTAAGAGATACAAATTTAAGATAATTAAGATTGTTTCTGGCAATAAAATGGCAATAACTGCTCATCTGAAGAAATGACTAAGAGTATATTGGAAATCAGGGAAAGCACCAGCTGTCACAGAAGTACATGAAAGCTATGAAAAACTCATTGTGTATACAATGACATTTAAGTTTGTTAACAGAATGGCTAGTGATGGTTTGAGGCTGCTAAACCCACTCAAGTGAGGGTAGCATTCAGAAGAGAGCTGGAGGGAGACTAGCACCTCAGGGTGTTATTGTTAACTCACTAATTAGCTCATCTGAATGGCATGTTCAATATTTTTGAGATCATTCAAGACACAATTTATAAATTTACTCATTTTTTTCCTGTTGTTTAAGTCAGGAGTTCTTGTACAAATGTTTAACACATCTGGCTGTTAACCAAAAGATTAGCGGTTCAAGTCCACACAGGGGTGCTTTGGAAAGAAAGTCCCAGTCATCTACTTGTAAAACACTAGACCTGTGAACGTTGGCGGAACACAGATCCACTCTAGCACACGAGACCTTCCAGAGTCCAAATTGACTCCAGGATCACTGCTTTATTGAGAGGCAAGTTGTAATTTCAATCAAGAACCTTGCCTAAAAAAAGTAACGTTTCCTCTTGCAGTTGATGTAAAACACCTGTACACATCCAGAGTTTATTCTCATAACCCACCTCCTACTGAAACAGAGCCCCACATAGACCATTACTCATCTTGCACTTCCAAGCCCTCATAAAGACCCCTAATCCACAGGAGTGTGTACTAATCCACAGGAGTGTGTACTCACATCAACACCGAGGCCAAGATGATAAGAATGTCAAAGCAACTGTGATCAAACTGAAGCATAAAGGACACAAGAAATAAAATAAAACAAATGTGAAGGCAGGGAGGACCTAAAGAGAAATGGCAGAGGAGAAGTACAGAGAACGTCGAATCATATATACTGGTCTGTGCCCAGGGAATATTAAAAAATTATCCCTAAATGTGGCCATTTCCACTTAGATGATCCTCATTTCTGAAGCTAATTACATGCTTTCAGAGATTCTGTTCTCTGATGCCCCCCTCATCTAATTTTCCAAATGATGTTCAATTTGGCAAAATATGTTTGGCCCAGAAAAAAATGTGACAACAGTTCCCACTTTGTTCGCATGCCTGGTGAAATAACGCAGTGATGTTTTTTGTGTCTGTGAACTAACAATGCAATGTTTAACCATTATGTCTCGTTGAAGCAATAAAGCGTCTGTGGATTTTGTTTAAATACAAAGGAAACATAATTTAGTCCAATTACTTTGTAGAACTAAGTTTATTATACAGGAACTTGTCACTTATTCTAACTTTATTTTAATTTGAAATTATTACTATTCTGTATTTTTCCCAAAGGACAATTTGTATAGAGATCATCATTTTGAAACAAATTAGAATCCTTTCTTTTGGGTTGTGTGTATGTGTGTGCTATGTTGAAATTACAAGCATTTCAATAAACTGCTCATTTGATACCCACAAGCATAACTCAATTAACAATTAAAAATATGAGACAAAGTTGAGTGAATAGTATTTGGATAACTTAATTCTTAAGCCAGCTGAATTAAGAAATGGGCTGTTTTTCCAGGTTATTGTTGAGAAGCACATATCCATTTTTAAAAATATATTCCATACATACATCTATTGTGTCAAACACAATTGTACATTTGTTGCCATCATCATTCTCAAAACACTTGCTTTCTACTTGAGCCCTTGGTATCAGCTCATTTTTCCCCTTCCATCCCAGCTGGCCCCCCTCCCATGAACCCTTGATAATTTATAAATTATTATTATTTTGTCATATCTTACACTCTCCGACGTCTTCCTTCACCCACTTTTCTGTTATCCATACCCCAGGTGGGGAGATTGTATGTAGATCATTGCTATCAGTTCCACCTTTCCACCCAATCCTCCTTCTACCATCCCGGTATCACCACTCTCTTTACTGATTCTGAAGGGACCGTCCTTGACTGGATTCCCTGTATTTTCAGTTCCTATCTGTACTAGTGTACATCCTCTGGTCTAGCCAGATTTGTAAGGTAGCATTGGGATCAGTAGAGTGTGTGTGTGTGTGTGTGTGTGTGTGGTGCGGGGGGGAGTATTTAGGAGCTAGAGGAAAGTTGTATGTTTCATCATTGCTATACTACACCCTGACTGGCTCGCCTCCTCCCCGCAACCCTTCTGTAAAGGGATATCCAGTTGCCTACAGATGGGTCTTAGGTCCCCAATCCCCCTCATTCACAATGATTTGATTTTTTGCTATTTGCTGTCTCATACCTGATCCCTTTGACACCTCATGATCACAGGCTGGTGTGCTTCTTCCATGTGGGCTTTGTTGCTTCTCAGCTAGATGGCTGCTTGCTTACCTTCAAGTCTTTAAGACCCCAGATGCTATATCTTTTGGTAGCCAGGCTCAGTCAGCTATCTTCATCACATTTGCTTATGTACCCACTTTGTCTTCAGTGATCATGTCGGGAAGGTGAGCATCATGGAATGCCAGGTTAATAGCACAAAGTGTTCTTGCATTGATGGAGTACTTGAGTGGATGCCCAATGTCCATCTGCTACCTTAACACTAAACATAAATATATGCACATAGATTTATTTCCCCATCCTCATAAATATATTTGCACATATACATGCATTTATTTAAACCTCTATAAATGCCCTTTGCTCCTAGATCTTTCCTCGATTTCCCTTTACTCTCCTCCTTTCCCACTATCATGCTCAGCCTTCATTTGGGTTTCAGTAAATCCTCTTGGTTACATTACCCTTGATCACACCCTACCAGGCCTCCTACACCTTCCTCGCCATTGATTTGGATCACTTGTTGCTCCCTTGTCCCTGGGTTGGTTAATCCCATGCCCCCACCCCCTACCAGAACCGTCGGTCCCCTGGTTTTCTCCTCCAGATTGTTCATCCAGCTTATTTTATTTAGACAGACCTGTGAATATAATAGCATGCACAAAAACAAGACAGAGCAAAACCAAGCAACAAGCTACAAAAAAACAACAACAACAACATCAAACAGCTACTGACAAAAAAACAACAAAGACAATAACAACAAAAAGAAAATCCTCTAGTTAGTTCCAGGACTGTTTGTTGGCCTTTAGGAGTGTTTTATGGTGTAGTCCTGGCCCCGAAGTCTATTTTGGTATTCCCTGGGGACTTTGTTGCTCTGCTGCCCTTACTGTTCTGGTGCACACACTTAGTGTTTTACCTCGGTGTGGTGGGATCAGATCGGGTGCAATTTCCACACTGTGTCTCCAGTGTTGTCCCCCATCGGGCTATGGGTATTCTCACAGATGTAGTCAATTTGATTTCTGTGTGTTCCATCTGGATATGCCCGTGTGTATAGTAACCTTTTGTTGTTGACAAAATTTATTTGAGATGAAGAAGTTGCTTTTGAAAAGTCTAGCATGCCATGTCGGACTTCACGTGTCTCACCAAGTCCATGAGCCTGCTCTGCTTCGAGAAGGCAGCACTTCCTCAGGACCTTGTGACAGGAGGTGCTTATCTTCCAGTGGAATCACTGACAATGTTTGACTTCTGTCACCAGGTTCTCAGTATCTGAGAGGTGGAGAAGAGACCTGACTACTGGCTGAGAAGAGGTGTTGTGTATCAATGAATATATCCTTACTGTTTACTGATTCTAATTTGGGGTAACCTATTTATTTCCCTAATAAACCCCATAAATGTGAGTTTTATCTGTGAGTTCTTCCTGGCCTTGGCTATATAATATGTTTATATATATAAATTCCAGCTTTGAAGTGCAGTGCCACGGGAAGGAGGGTTGGTGTCATAATAAGGAAGGATGAGGGGTGAAGGTCTGTTAATCCCATGCCTCATGCCAGGGCCAGTCAGATAGACTTCCTCCATGCCATTTATTCCATCAATTAGTTAAATAGGAATATAAGACAGATTATTTTCTAAATTTGTCTAAAGAGATATATACATGATGTCCATTTTTCCCACTGTTGTATTTTATAATCAGTGTTGCTGAAGAATTTTCTTTTTAAAAATTGATTTCTTAACATGGATATCATTCTGCGTGGCTCTGTAGGTGCCTTTGCTTCCTGATTGTCTCTTTCTGCCTCTAGATTCTGAAGACACAAGATATTATGAACCATTTGGAGCCATGATCTTAGAATAATTAAAGATGCATTAAGGGAACTGCAGAGTGAGTGATACATGAAAATACAATTTTGATCAATTACATCTATCAATTCAAGTTTCATATGGTAAAGTGGTTATTGGCTAGCTGTTGATCATACCTGCTTTTTATTTAGTGGTACAGAATGCAAGACTGCATTCCCTTATATCTCATACCCAGTAGGGTACAAGTAGGATTAATGTGTATCATTTAAAGTCTTGGTCAATAAAGCCATTGCACTTGTATTGCTCCATGCCAGCTCCCACCCCGCCCTTTGCTGATTGTTAGAGCGAGAACTGAAGCTACTTGGAGAGTCAGAAGTTGAGTTGATTGACAGAAAACATTTCACATTGCCCTGAATTTCTAACTCATTGAGTACTCGAGAGATTTTGGCCAGTCAGCATCACACATTACGGAGGTTAAGGGGATGAGAAATAAACATCTAGTAGTGTTAAATAAGAGTCCTGATGGTGTATTGGCTATGCATTGGGTTACTAGCTGCAGCTTGGCACTTTGAAACCGCCATTCAATCCAAGGGAAAATGATGGATCTTTCTACTCCCATTAAGAGCTACAGTATTAGAAACGCATAAGGACATTTTGACCCTGTCCTATAGGGTCAATGTGAGTTGACATCGATGCCATGACACTAAGTGTAGTTGATTTTGGCTGTTTTTGTTTTTTTGTTTGTTGTCTTTTTCAGTGTTAAATAATGAAACTGTGGAGATTATTGATTATTTTACTAGTATTGTTATAAAGTGTACATGGAAGGTAGTTCAAAGTCCTTACTGATTCTAGGTTAATATTGGCTAGGCAAAGGTAGAAAGATAGGGGCATAAGCCTAGCAAAATAATTCCAGGTGCATTTTCGCATTGTGTTCTTATGGGATACAGATGTTTCAGCATCAATACTAAGCTCAGAAGACTGAGATTACCGTCCCTCCCAAAAGGAAGCCAGGAAAGTTCTGAGGATGCACCTGATGCTGAATAGTAGGAGGAATACTCATCACAGCTGTCACTGAACTGATTATTTGAAGGCAAAGTGATGCAATTTTGTGCAAACAATAGATAATACTTAGGAAACCGCAATTGGAATCACACGTCCTTGGATAAGTGAATGGAGCCTGATGGTGTTTGCTCAATTTCAAATGGCTAGAGTGGGGATAGAAAAATAGGCCCTGAAAAGCAATTCAGAAATTTTACTCTAAGATCATTAATAACAGCTAAGCCCAAGAATCTGGATAAAGGAAAAGAAAGAGAAGGAGGAAAATCTCACAGCCTGTATTCATGGGGGTTTCCCCATGAGATCTCCCATCATCGTCTGTTTCCATAGTAACTTCAAGTTTCTGTGAGTTTTACAAATGACATTCATTTAGTGTGAAAACACTTAATGAAAAAAATGTACTGTGTACTACTTATTAGAGCATGCTACCCTAACTCAGCATTTTCATGTGTATTTTAACAGGATATAATGCACAAGAATATGCAGTCATGATAATAATTGACTGGGTGTTTCCACCTCAAGAATAAAATAGGTAAACAATATGTATGTGCTGGCAGCTCAGCTCTGCTGCCAGATCAGTTTCCAAAGCTCTTTCATAAGAGATCAGACAACTGACAAGGTACAATCCTGTTCTGTGGGACATATCAGTCCCTCTTCTCTGAGCACTCATTGTACACTGGCAACAGGACTACATCAGAGTAACTACTACCTTTCTTCATTTGACTACTTTTATTCCTTTTGTAGCCAACCTCAAGTGTATTTAATTTGGTTGAAGAAAAGCCATATTCTCTATAACAAGTGGCATTTACACAGTTACCAAGTATCCCAGGTTGAGCAGTGCATTTTATTAACTATGACCAATTAACATTGTGGCAAATTTTAATTTGATACAATACCTACTTTGTATTGTGATGACAATTAAGTTTCATTTGTTGTTTCTTTTTTTTTAATTCGGTCAACTAAATTGAACTTTTAAAAATTAGTGGGCATTCTTCCAGAGAACCATGCAATGGGCATTTTCAAATGTCTTCAGTAGATACAATTAATTTAAATTTCATTAAAATGTGAACAGCATTTAGTAAAATATGTAAATCTGCCCCCTACAACAGCCAGCAGGTAGAAATATTACACCTCAGGGTTCCAGAAACCAATCAGTCTTACAGAAATACAAATCAGAGCTTTGGATAATCAAGTGTCAAGCAGTGTAATTAGCTGGCTGGTTTTAACTCACGGAACGTTACACCTCAGATGCTAGACATCACTATTGTAGACAAGGAACAGCATTGGGTTGATAGTGGAGGCAGGGAGATGCCCTTAAAGAGAAAACCTAAACCGAGGAATCAGCAGGTGTTTGTCATGGAGTTTACAGCTGGTATTTGAAGTGGTCGGCACATTTTTGGAAACGGTTGCTAAAATATGGCAGGAGATAAAGCAATTTGCAACTTTTAAGTGCAAGTCGCTTGGAGGATGGTAACAACATTCCTGTAAAAACCGAAGCCTGAAAGAAGTCATTTCACACTTTGGAATCAAAGATGAAATTGAGGGTGATTTGGGGATATACGTATGCAGAATCTGAAATGTGTGCAAGATTCCCCTGTGGAGACTGCCAGCATCCACTCTGAATTTTGGAGTCAAGTCAACAAAGGTGATAACTCCCAACCATGTACATGAGTCAGATTTCAGAAAAGACGAGAGAGAAGAGATAAAAGAACAAGACCAAAAAGTTTAGGAAATTCTGATGTTCTGTTCTTACAAAAACATGTAAGATTTAGTAGATGAACACAGGAATAAAAGATGAGAGGGTTTTGCCAAGTCAGATAGGGCTACCAATTCAAATTACATAGGAAAAAATCAGTGAGAAGATCCAATAAATCATGTAACAATTGCACTCAGGACCTCGCAGTGGTAGAGAGGAACGTAGCAAGTGGGACTATTATGTTTTACATAGAGCTGGCGTGATGACACCTACCAACTTTGGATAAGATGAATGAATAATCATTGGCTATAATCAGAAGCAAAATTATTGTCAAGATACTTGGGATCAAAAAAAGGCGAAAGAATACAGAAACTCATAAGGGTTTTTATAATTGATCATTGTTTCGGTTTAAGTTTTTTAGGAGTAAACAGATGTATCAGAGGAAAAGAAAGGCAACATAGAGAGGGAAGTGAAAAATGCAACAAAATAGAAACATTGATGGAGCAAAATGCCTCAAAGGAAATAAGAAGGAAAGGGATGAAATCTAAGGTGAAATGATTGGATTTACTTTAGAAGGTATGAGACCTTCCGTGAAAAACGTGAGAGCAGAGAGGATGGATGAAAATCAATAGATAGTAATAGGAAGTGTAAAAACTTTCAGGGAATATAAATCCAAGTAGCTCTTGTTCTTCACAAGGTAATATGAACAGGGAATGGTAAAACCCAAAGGCTTTATGGAATGAATGTGAACACACTTGAAACCACTGCTAATTATGGAAAGGATGTACAACTAGAGAAATCAGCTTCTAGAGCGCGGAGTCTTAGCCCTACTCTCGTTTTTGTGTTCATCGCCAGCTTCTGGGACTGAATATTCTACTTGCCTTGCCTTCATTTACTTCCTATAAAACGTCTCAATCTACTTGCCATCAAAATGTAATGTTCAAACTGCTGTCACCAGAATCGGCAAGGGCATTCACTGAATAAACTGATGTGCTTATTTAACGAACTGGGGCGGTTATGAGACTGGAGATCTCTAGGACCCTCTCTCCTTGGTGATGGGGGATCCAACAGCTTCATTTTAAAAGTGTTTAAAAAGTGATATCAATATAATCTTGAAATTGAGACATCAATGTCCTCTTGAAATTGAGAACAACTGAGTTTAATATTTGCATTCCAATTAATTTGTTAACTGTAAGTTTATAATGCATGAGTATATTTGATCAAGTGAGTCTTCCTTTAGTCCTGAAGAGCATTGTAATTTTCTTCTAAAAACCTGAACACTGCATTCAACTACTCCTTTCATCTGCCTTCCACCTCTTTGCTCAGTATTTCCCCCCATCATTGTAGCCTTACCTATATTTTTAGTGTGTGCTGATTCTATAACCATCTAGCAAGAGGGAAATTAGGAGTAAGCGGGGGGTGAATCACATTGTCATACAATCTTATATGTGATGTGGGTATGCAGGTCTCTCATAGGGCTGGAAGTTAAAGGATCACTATGATATGTTGCGAGACACACACACAAGCACACATACAACCATATGCTACATTATCTGCATATGGTAATCATCTGAAGGGCATTTATGGAGGTCTAAATACGGGCATGTACATATGTAAATATATTTACATATGATGATAGGGAAATATATCTATGTACATATTTTTTTTGTTTTAAACATTTTATTAGGGGCTCATACAACTCTTATCACAGTCCATACATATACATACATCAATTGTATAAGGCACATCTGTATGTACATATATTTATAGGTTTATTATTAAGGTCGCAGATGGACAATGGGCCTCTACTCAACTACTCCCTGAATACAAGAACACTTTGTTCTATTACCTGGCATTCCATGATGCTCACCTTCCCAACATGATCACTGAAGACAAATGTGTGCATTAGCAAATGTGTGGCGAAGAAAGCTGGTGGTGCCCGGCTATAAAAAGATATAGAATCTGGGTTCTTAGCAGCTTGAAGATAAACAAGTAGCTATGTAGCTGAGAAGCAACAAAGCCCACATGGAAGAAGCACATCAGTCTGTGTGATCACAAGATGTTGATAGGATCAGGTATCAGGCATCAAAGACCCAGAATAAACAATCATATCATTGTGAATGAGTGGGAGTGGTGACCAAAAGCCCATCTGTAGGCAACTGGACATCCCCTTACAGAAGGGTCGCAAGCAAGAGATGAGCCAGTCAGGGTGCTGTATAGCACCAATGAAACATACATATTTCCTCTAGTTCTTTAATGCTCTCCCCACCCCCACTATCATGACCCCAATTCTACCTTACAAATCCAGCTAGACCAGAGCATGTACACAGGTACAGATAAGAACTGGAAAAACAAGGAAGCCAGGACAGACAAACCCTTCACGACCAATATTTCAAGGAGCCATACCAGGAGGGTAAGGGGAAAGTGGGGGAAGAAAAGGGAAACCAATCAAAATGATCTACTTATAACCCCTTCCCAAGGGGATGGACAACAGGAAAGTGGGTGAAGGGAGACATTGGTCAGTGTAAGACATGAAAATAATAATAATTTATAAATTATCAAGGGTTCATGATGGAGGGAGAGTTGGAGAGAGAGGGGAAAAATGAGAAGCTGATACCAAGGGATTAAGTAGAAAGAAAATGTTTTGAAAATGATGATGGCAACAAATGTCCAAATGTGCTTCACACAACGGATGGATGGATGGATGGATGGATGGATGGATGGATGGATTGTGATAAGAGTTGTATGAACCCACAATAAAATGATTTTTTAAATAATAAAATATTCAGTAGAACTCTCCATTGTTGGGGGGGGGGAAGTAACCATCTTACTCATCCTCAGGAAGGGAACACAGAAGATATGGGTGCTATAGCAAAATGTGGGGAAGAGTTAGATGGTGCCCAGCTAGCAGATAAAGTAGCATCCGAGGTCTTAAATTCTTGTCTCCAAACAAGCAACGATCTAAGTGAAATCTGAACTAAGTCCACATGGAAGAAACACAGCATCATCAGTCACCAAAAGACTGTAAATCATATAATCTAAACTACTACAGCTTAAATTGTGAGACTGGTTTGCGGAATGCTGTGGATGACTGTGGGAGCCCGAGATGTCTTTGTGGGAACTACATAGGAAATAAGCCTTTGGTGATGCAAGGAATAAACCTGACTTGAACAGTTAAAACCTCCCCCTCTGACATACGCTGGACCTGATCAACATATTCTGGGGTTGTTTGTTTGTTTGTTTGTTTGGTGGTGGTTGTTTTGTTCATATTAGAATTTATCTCAGATGTGTGAGGTCATCGGTGGTCACCTTGTTGAAGCTGTGCTATATGTATTTCTGGGTTTTGGTATATGAAACCCAGGGTTGATGAACCTACAGGGACAGCAAGTAGAATAAGGGCTTGGGGGTATGGTGTACGGTGGGGGGAAGAGAGGGGGTAAAAGGGAGACGATGTCAAGGAGTCCAAGGAGGAAAAGAAGGTTTTGAAACTGATTGTGGTAAAAATTGTATAATACTGCTTCATGTGATTGAACTATGGAATCATATGATATGTATTCCCAATTAAATTGGACATCCCCTCACAGAGGGGTCGCAGGGAAGAGATGAGCCAGGCAGGGTGCAGCATAGCACCAGTGATACACATAACTTTCCTCCAGTTCTTTGGTGCTTCCTTCACCCCAGTATCAGGACCTCAATTCTACCTTACAAATCGGATTAGAACAGAGCATACACACTGCTACACATAAAAGCCTGAACACAGGGAATCCAGGATAGATGAACCCCTCAGGGCCAACCATGAGAGTAGAGATACCAGAATTATGGCAGGATAGGGGAGAAATAGGGAATAAATCACAAAGATCAATCTAGAACTCCCTTCCAGGGGGATGGATAATGGAAAAGTGGGTGAGGGGCGACGGAGGACAATATAAGATATGGAAATAATACTCCATAACTTCTCAATGGTTCATGAGGGCATGCAGGCAGGGAAGGAATGGGGAAGAAATAGGGGGTTCATATCAGGGGTTCAAGTGGAAGAGAATGCTTTGAAAATGATGGTGGTGGCATATCTGCAAATGTGCTAGACACAATTGGATGAATGTATAGATTGTGATAAGAGATTAAGAGCCCTCAATAAAAGTATTTAAATATATATAAATGAATAAATAAATACAATTTTAAAAAGGAATAATTAACTGATGACTTAAAGGTTACCAAAAAATTAGCACCCTAAAAACACCTCTTCCAGAAATAAGTCACAAAGCCAGTCTATTTAATAGTTGTCTGCATATGAATGTATGGAAAAGTCTGCACATCTACAGAAATAAAATGAAGAAGTTACATGAAAAACTGTCTTTAAACTGTCAAACATGAAATTAAATGCACTTGACATTTTCAGACTTGGTGAGGATTTGTGTGTGACTTCTCCAGAACGACACCAAAATGGGCTTTAAGATGAAACTAAATGCGTCCAATGAACTGGAGAGACGTTTTAAAAAGAAAAATTACACAGTCATTTTCCATCACGGTCTGGAACTTTACAATGATAGAAACTTTCACTAAACTTGAAACATCTGAATTACAGATGAAATGTATGTAATAATTTCAGTTCAGCTACTGAGACAACTCTCAGACTTGTGTTAGCATAAAGGAAAGAAATCCTTAGAATAAATAGGGAAACAGTAATTTAGTATACGTCTGATTGTGAATGTGGTGTGTGTGTGTGTGTGTGTGTGTGTGTGTGTGTGTGTGAAAATTATTAGTTCAGTAACGGTTTTGCATTTTTCTGTCTCAAATCTTCGGGGGAGAAAATGTAGGATACTTATTAAAGACTTCACGGAAGCCTTATAAAAGGATAAATACACTTTAAAAAAAATTGCTGCCAAGTTGATTCCTATTCTTCTGAGATGACTTGGTGATTCAGTTCAAAAGGTCACAACCAATAAAAACCCTTCATGGCATGCTTTCACTCTGCCATGCTGTTGTGATTGTTAGATGCCATTGAGTCAGCCCTGGCCCACAGTGACCCTGCGCACCACAGACCAAAGCACTGAATGGCCCTGCACCATCCTCACAAGTGTGCCTATGTCCAAGTCCACTCATGCAGCAACTGTGTCCAGCCATCTAGCTGAGGGCCTTCCTCTCTGGGGCTGCCCTTCAACTTTACCAACTTGATGTCCTTCTCCAGGGACTGGTCTCTCCTGACAACATGTCCAAAGTATGCAAGAAAAACTCTTGCCATCCTTGCCAGTAAGGAGCACTCTGGCTGTGCCTCTGACACAGAATGGCTTTTCCCTGAGGCTCCACCATTGATGTTCATGGAAGCAGCAGTCAAGAGATCTAAGAGTTCCTGGGGGGTATGGTGGGGGACGGATGGGACAAAGGGGAGCTGTTATCGAGGAGTTCGAGAAAAAGAGAAATGTTTGATACTGATTGTGGTTGCAATTGTACAATATTGCTTGATGTGATTGATCTAGGGAATGTATGACTCCTGTAAGAGCTCTCAATAAAATGATTCCATAATAAAAATTTTTAAAGGCATGTTGCATTAAGTAAATCTACTGCAATTCTTTAGAGTCTTGTAAAGCAAGGATGTTACCTTGAGGAATAAGGTCGGTCTAACCCTAGCCATGGTAATGCCCATTGTATCATATGAACATGAAAGTTAGACATTGAATAAGGAAAAGCGGTGGAAAATGGATGCATTTGAATTGTGGGGCTGGAGAAGAATATTGAAATTACCAGGGACTCGGCCATACATTCTCCTAACTGACCCGAAGCCAAATGTATTACTGAGAGGACTTCCTGAGTCCTCCCCTGATCACAAAAGCATGTTTAAACATGTTTTGTTTTGTATAAGCCTCTTCACCTATGAATTAGAATCCCAGAAGCAATACTATCACACGCCCCCACACATCCCTCATACAGGCTTTGAGGTTAATAAATGGGTTATGTGAATTTTAAAATATTATTAGTATTTGTCAGGTAAAATGTTAGACACTCGGGTACATTGGAGAACAAAAGGGGGTAATTCCTGATCTTGTAAAATTTACCATCTTGCTGGAGAAGAGATGAAAAACAGACTTAATTGATGTGAATACCAAAATGTTAACTACCGTGTAAGGAAGTGCAGAATATGTGAACTCAGTGAGAGAGGTAGCCAATGTAGACAAGTTCTTGTGGAGAAAATGATCTTAATGTGGACATTGAGAGGGATTCATTCATCAAAGGAGAGGAAATGGAAGGAGGAAAGAGGGCCCGGGTCACAGTGCACTGTGCCTCTCACTGTGGTCTTGGTTCTGTTCATTTGTTCGCTGCTAATATTCAGCACTCCCCCCAGAACTAAAACCCTTAAGCTCAATGGACGCCGGACCCATGCTATCTCACTCCCCTCTCAGAAATTACGCACATGTCCAGAAAACAGGAGTTAATTCTTATTCAATTCCTCATCATTAATTGTCATCAAATATTCCTCAAGAGTGCTAATCAAAGAGCTAATTAAATATTTAGAAGGCTAGCTGTGTCTTCAACAAAAATGAATATGTAATTTTAATATGCTTATATATAACAGTATGTGGCATGTATATCCATTTTGGTATTTTTTTATATTCCAAACTTATCCATGTATCACTGATAGTCCCAAATGTTCCCTCTCTTATAGTGCTCTAGCTCTCGCCTGGACACCACTTACACTCCACACTCCAGGATCTAATATTAGATTCTTCCTAACAAACAAAAAGACAACTTAATCTCTTAATAGGTGACTCTCCAGGATCTCGGGTGACCCTACGGGTTAAGCATGGGGCTGCTAACAGAAAGTCAATCAAATCCACCAGCCATGAAAAGGATGGGAATCAGCTTTCTTCCAGCTGAGAAATGCATCAGCTGGCTTCATGATCAAGGACAGAAAAATTATCAGAGAAGTCTAAATGAAAGCAGCTAAGTAAGAATCCATGTGTCTTTTTTATCCTCAGAGAAAAGATCAGGCTTTTAAACTGGTTCGACCTAGTTATTGGTTCAGCTGAAAAGGTTCTGGGAAACAACTGACTTCTATGTGTATTATAAGTAGGGGCAGAGTTCTCATTCTGTTCCTCTGAGCTTGTGTGGACTTATTTACACTCATCTCCAAAAAATCCAAGAGCCTCTGAAAAAAGAATGTGCAGTTTCTGGATCCAAACCATTTGGCTCTGTGGTCTTCCTCTCTCATTAGTATGGTTTTTCCCAGGAAAAGGGATCATGCTAGTGGATTTCTGGTGGCTTAGTCTGGTTCAGATGTAGGAGAACTAGTGAGAAAACAAGAACAAAAATCCAAGTTATTGGCTACAAAGTGAGTGGTCCTTTAAAGTCCATCCCTGATGGCTCTACTATTAAAATAATGGCGTGGAGCTCTCCAGAAAGGGATGATTTACTTTTTAGCAGAAATGGATAGGGAGAGGGTGGGAGCAGACATGAGAAAGCTACTGTTCGATTTTATACAGTAACTGTGAATGTGATCGGCTTGCTGCTATGAAGAAAATTACATTTTTTCTAGAAGTAGCTTAAATTATTTGTCAAGATTATGATTCTGGTTTTTGTGCCTGAAGAAAATTGTCGCTGTTTGTTTAAGCAATGAGACTTCCATCTGTTCCAGCTTGATTTAAAGGTGCAGTTTTAAAAAACAAAGCCTCTAGGCATTGTTTACCCAAAGTACAAACCTCCTTACTTATCACCAAAGTAAAATATAGATTAAAACAACAAGCTTAGAGAGGATTTTATGCAATTTCAATGTCAGTTCATTGAAAAATTTTTATTTCCAAAGTACATAAAATCTTGGAAATATTTCTCCCAAATTATTCACAAAGCCAAATTTGATGTCAGATAATAGTATCTAAAAGACATATGAAAAGCAAATTTTTTTCTTGGACATGTTGATACTCACATATTCTCTCTCAAATGATGGGATAAAACAGCAGAGACTTCACTGGGACAAATCATGTTTTCTTCAAGAATATGTATGGCATTTGATAAAATTCAATTTTGAAAGAATATGAAAGACATACATCTAAATCAGCTGTCAGGATTCTTCAGCTATATAAAATTATTCTGTTAAGATTCTTCTTTTCCAGAATAGCAATGCTATCCTGATAAACTTCCATGGGGTTTTCTTCTACAAGCTGATTTTGGTTCATAACATTCCTTGGTTTTTCTTGACGGCTGGTCCTCCTCTGAGGTGGTATTTTAACAGCGATTTGAATTGGTGAATAACTAGTTGGAAGAGAAAACAACGCTACAGGATGAGTCAATGTTTGCATGTAAAGGGGGAGGATATTAGGAAATACTATTATTAAAACGTTGGGAAGCTATGCCTAAATGTTTCATTTGAAAAATAAGTTTTCGTTGAAACACAGGTCAGACATCTTTCCGAAGGACAAATAAATAAGAAGAAAATGGCCATCAATCAAGTCTGACTCATGATGACTCCATGTGTGTCAGATAAGAACTGTGATTCATTAGGTTTCTGTAGCTTGATTTTTCAAGCTTATCTCTAGGCTTTCCCTCCCCCCCCCCCCCAGAGTAATCCTGAGTGGACTCAAACTTCCAAACTGGTGGTTAGCAGTGGATTCTATTAACCATTTACACCACCCAAGAAGCTCACCTTTCAGACAGGCACTTTTACTTCCTACGCATCATGTTCTTCCTACAGCGTGGATCTGGAAGACCTATTTGAGAGTCCAGTAGACGCCACAAAGCCACACGGCACACCAAGACCATTTCAGTTCATCGCACGACTCCATCGAGTCCTTGTGTGCCATACATCGATTGCAGCTTAGACGTCACTCTAGACGTTCTTTTATAAATTCCTTGTTATTAATATCTTGCAGCAGAGTATATTATTTTTGTACTGCACAGATTACTGACCTCAGCCTCCATCATCCCCAGAGGTAAGTGATTGCCTCAAGAACACACAGCTAATAAGGGTGAAGTTGAAGAAGAATGGAAGTCTACTGTCTATTTCAAGTCACTATTCTTTCAAGTAAAGCAGGTATTCAAATCTTAGAAGGAGTTGCCAACATTTAGTAAATGAATAATAAAAAAGGAAAAATTAAAAAGTAGGAATAAAACTGCAAACATTCCCAGTCTTTTGAGGGCCATCCTTCAGAGAAACAGCTGTTGTCCCCCTGGGATTGCACAAACACCCTTATAAATAAAGAGACTGCTGCTTGCTTACTGCCTAAATCCTGTAGGTCTAATCCGAGCAAAAACATTTATTTCAAAGAGACTTTAGTGCTTTCTTCATCTCTGCAGGGATGCTAAGCAAGACAAGATGTGGGCAATGCCTTTAAGGTGAAAACGAAATACAAATAACTGCATGATACTTAGTGGAATAATAAGAAAAATGTTCCTCATTCCCAAACACTATTAAATTTCCATCACAGTCTCTCCCTTCATCCCCAAACCCTTGAGTCTCATTTTTTTCTGCACTATTTTTTTCTATCATCACAACCACAGGACAAGCAATGAAACTCGGTTGTTTCATTGCAGGAAAACTTGCATACAATTTGCTAAGCAGTAATTGTGTTACCTACACATTGGTTTTGGCACTCTTCCTGCCATAGGTTGGCTGCTGGTGTCGTTTGCCTGAACTGTATTGCCTGCTGTTACTCTCATAGGCAGATTGCCGCAAAAGCATTCATTTCTTCCACACAAAGAGTAAGTAAAAATACTTCTTTGAAAGTTAATGTTCCTCTACTGAGAATCTAGCTACCGCCCTGTGAGCCTCCTGGGGATTACCCCAGGGATCAATTTCAAGAGCAGCTGCTTTTTAATAAAGAATGGCATTGCAAAGGAAGGGGGAAGACTTATTAATTATGGAGAGGTACTCAGCTTGCCCCTCATTAAAAAAAAACCACATTGTATCAGATTAAAAAACTAGAAATTTCTAAATTGTGCTAATTCTTAAATTTAAATTTAAATTCTTAAATTTTGGCACAAGAGAGAATTACGGCGGGATGCCGCTCAAATGGTGATCCTGATTTTTAGTTTACAGCCAAGTTCTAGAGACACTGCATTTTTAATAAACCCTCTAAATTACAACGATCTGATGTGTTACAGAGTAAAGCTTGGCACCAGTTCTTGCCTGGAATCTTTATGGAAGTTGAGCGGCTTGGTGCTCCTATTAGGTGCTCCTATTAGGTGGCTTCTGACTGCTAACCTTCCAACGAGTAGCCAAGTCCAAACTGTCGGGGCTCCTCAGGGAGCTGGCTTCCCAACACCCTCTTCCAGATTTAGGACAACACTCTTCTAGGCAGGAGTCGAGTGGCTTGTGGGTGAAGGCAATCAATGATCCACATTTAATACAATGAAAACTCATTTTGATGCCTATTATGTGCCAGATTTTTATAAATAATATCATGTCCCTTCACAAAATCCTTCTGAGGACAATTTCATTGCTCCATTTTATTTTTCCTTGACAAACACCTGCTCTTCATTCATTGCCTATATCATATCTGCTATTTCACATTTATGACAATAGAAAAAAAATCTAGTATCTGACTCTTTTGTTTATTAATGACCTCTGTCCAGCTGTGTGGAATGCTGAAGTGCAAGGCGAGAAGAATGCTGACTGTAATTTCTACTGTTATGTGTCTACTTGACTGTCCAGGAATCTCGGTAGTTAGACAGCTCTGTAATAAGAACAGTTGGCAGTCCTATAATCGTGTAGTCATCCTCCATATTGTGATCTAATAAGGTGGTTCTACATTTTTACATCATACCATTTTTTGCATAACAACCATTTAAGTGAAAAAAATGGATATAATAAAAAGTTGAGGTCATTAAGTGGAACACAACACCGTTTCCAAGACACAGAGTTACCTATTAATAAAACTGTAGGCTGAATTTAGGGTTATCTGTTCCAAACTCTTTCATTCATTTATTCATTAAACAAATATAAAAAATTAATTGCCCACCAAATACAAGACCTTATTCTAAATCGTGAAGACGAAGACAAGGATTTCTACTCCTTTAATGAGTTACAGTCTAGGAAACCCACAAAGGTAGCAATGAGTTGGAATTGACCCATGGCCGTGAATTTTAGAGGCCTCTGCAAACAAAAAAACATCCATGTCGAAGAGCGCATTCTAGCACAGACAACTAAATTTCAAATTGCTGCCTTAATTATGATTTGCTAAATACTATGAAAAAATTCTGGGTCTTAGATTATAAACAGAAAGCCTAATCTAGTCTGAAATATGGTAAAAAAGACTTTGCTAAAGAAATGGTTTTAATTGAGCACAGAAAGATAAGAATACCAAGGTCTTTGGTGGTAGGTCACCACTCAGGAAACAGAATAAGCCGATTCAGGCAGATGAATAACATTTGCAGAAACCCCAGGTAGATAAAATGAGCGGTGTGAATACAGATAAGGGTTCAAATATGGGCCAGGTGGGGACGCCTCCGATCAGTTCACGTGAATTCACGGAGTCTATGTAATCAACTTTGTTAATAATGCGGTCCTTAGTGACAAGTAGAGGATAGACTAGGAGTTTGTTTTTTTTTTCAACAGAGGCCAAGCACAATCAAGCCACTACTTTTAAAGATTACCTTGTCACCACAGTGGAGACTGGAGGGGCGCTAACTCAAGTGTGGAAGAACTGTAAGGATGAAAGTTGAAGCAGGAATTACCTAGAAATACTGCATTGAAGGCAGCTCAACATTTCATTGTTGTTGGACTGGCAAGACCACATTACCTCTCATAACAATGCCTACTTACACATTTGCATTGTTTCATAAATTGCGAAAGAAATCAGCTCTTTAATACTGTAGTATTTTTGTCTGTTAATAAAAACGTAAAGAACTGTAAAGTCGAGATTTTACGATGGCTGTATCTTTAAGGCAGGTGTTAGGTGATATAGTTAATGCCCTTGACTGTTAACCAAACACTTGTCAGTTCAAGTTTAGTTAGAAGCGCCTCAGAAAAACATCTGGTGGTCAACTTTGAATAAATCAGCCATTGAGAACCAAGGAAGCCAACTTATTCTCCTCTGACACACCTGGGGTCTCCATGAGTCAAAATCAACTTCAAGGTAACTGGCCATATGGGAGTGTATCATTGAAAGTATGAATCTTGGATTTCTGGGAGTTCAGAGAACATTGTCATTTATGTAAGTTTTCTATTGCAGCCACAACAAATTACCATCTCTAGGTCTCTGCAAGTTACATTGGATTGAAGGCAGGGAGTTGGGGTCAGTTTCAGTGACATGATCATTTAAAAACTGAGCTTCTAACTGATAGATCCAGGGTTCAAAACCACTCACTGCTTCTTAAGAGAAAAATGAGGATTTACAGATTTGGAAACTGTATGGGATGGTTCTACTCTGTTCTAAAAGGATAGCTATATGTCTAAATTGCCTCAATGGCATTGGGCTTTAAACTGACAACACAAATTCATTATCTTACATTTCTGAAGGCCATAAAATCGGTTAGCGAAACTACTTGACCTGTCAAATGAGAATCCATATTCCATTACTTTATCCATGTTCTCTCAAATATCTGCATTCCATGGTTCCTGGCCAGTTTCTGGAGTATTTCTTAGCTTTGCTTGTCATTTTGTCTCCTGACTCTGACTTCCCTGACTCTCTTTTAAGGATGCTTGTTATTGCATTGCCAGGAGCTCAGGTGGTATATGGTTAAGTGCGAGGCTGCTTCCCATAGGTTGATGCTTGAAATTCACTGGCTGCTGTGTAAGAGCAAGATGTGACAATCTCCTTCTATAAAAGCTTCAGGTTCGGAAAGCCTATGGTGCAGTTCAATTTTTGTCCTATAGTGCACTATGAGTTGAAATTGATTCCATGGCAGTAGATTTTCAGAATATTGAATCCACATGAACAACACATTATAATTTTCCCATAAGAAAATTATTAAATAATCATATGTGCTCTATCTCTTTTATCCATATAAGATATTCTCAAATTGTGGGGATAAGAACATGGACATCTACAGGAGAAAGGAATCATTCTGTTTACCACACACGATAATGAGTTATCTTCTCACTCTGATATAAGCGTTGCACAAATTCAGAAGAGTACTTGGGTTTTCTAAGAATATATTTAGAATTTAAAAATAAAAAATGAATTGCAAACTCAAAACTTGTTATATAATATTAATAACATTTTAAATTAAGTCTTTAAAGAATGAGCCAAAGGTCCTGAAGTGGATTATGATACCAAGATGAAATACAAATATATATGCTCTGAAAATATGTCATTTAATAAATGTTATAGTGAAATGAAATATTCAGAAGTTACAATGGTCCATCTCTGAATAAAATATTCTTCACTAACTTGCTTATCAGGTTGACATTTCATTTCTTTCCTTGTTTTGCTGCAATTGAAATGTGGGAATAAACTCTCATACAGATATTGAAAGCATAATGATATCAAATAATCTTTATGTTTTCTATTATATTGTAGCCACTTAATATATGGTTGTTACCTAAAATATCTTTTATCTCCAACCTCAATGTAGAAAGAAATTAGGGAAAAATCTGATGAAGACATCAACACATTAGAATTATTTTTTATTAGGGTTAGGGGAATATAGAAAGAAAAAAGAATGATTTTTTAACTGTTTTAAATGTAAAATGTAAGTGAGCTTAAATTTTGAGCATATACCTAATACAAAGGTAAGATCCTTTAATGACTTTGTTGTCATAGTATATTATCTGAAATTAACAAATTACTGAATCCATTGGCAATGTTCTATTTCTGATCGTTAACCTCGTCAATTATTTAGTCTCGAAACCTCAATGTCGTTGTTCTTTGGGTCCACTCATCTCTCTGCATTTTAAAGTGAATTTTTCACTCATGTATTACCGCATATACTAGAATATAAGCTGACCCGAGTATAAGCCGAGGTACCGAATTATTACCTGGGAAACCAGAAAAACTGATTGACTCGAGTATAAGCCTAGGCTGGGAAATGCAGGATTTGAATTAACACAGAGACCAGAGGGGAGAGACAGAGCGCAGCCACAGACACGTCCTTACCAGTTCAGCTTCGGCTGTGTAAGTGAATCACTACAGGAGCTTCTGCGAATTGGAGCGGTCCACGTCATAGGACGACTCTGATTAGTTAGATGTGAGTAAACAAACATTCAAAGCCTTGCAGTGTCAGAGGGGCTTTGAATCAACAGTGGAGAAAAGGCAATCACAAGCGAGATAACAGGCGCTCATCCAGTTACCTTGGGCGGGGGGGCGGGGGGGGGGGGTCAGCGTGATGTTACACCTCGCTGGGGTATCACTGACCACATATTTTGTGCTGAAAAACTCGGCTTATACACGAGTATATACAGTATATACAAAAGGTGGGCAAATTGTGTAGAAAAGCAATTAAAAAATAATATACACATTCATGTATCCACTGCCCAGTTTAAGGAGAAGAATGACACTGACACTCCATTGTCTCTTTGTGTCACCTCACTCAAAGAAACCATTCTCTGACTTCCATCAGTACCTCACTCAAAGAAACCATTCTCTGACTTCCATCAGTACCGATCAGGTGTGTCTGGCTTTGAATTTCATATAAGTGGAAAAAGAAGTATTTCTTTGCGTGTCCTCTATCCATGTTTCATGTAGATATCATGTTATTACTATGTAGCAAACCCCATCTCAAATATTTATACTTTTGATATTTTATTTTGTATTTTTGATTATTTATATTACAACACTATAAGTACTCTTAAACGTGTTTTGGTGCACACATCACTAGTGAACCAATACGTTGAAGGTGATAATTGATATGGAGTCTGTTCTGATTTATAGCAAATTTAAATTTAGCAGAACAAAACAACTACTTGTCCTGAGCAGTTTTCATGATGTTTGAGATGCTGGAGTCTATCTTTGTGATTGTCTCGGTCCACCTCCCAGCGGTGTCCCTTCATTTTAACCGGCCTGCTGCTTCTCCTAACTTGATGTCCACTTCTAGGATAGGTTCCAATGTAAGCCAGACAAACTTTTGCGATTATTGCTTCAAGGGAATATTCAGATTGTATTTATTTTCAGACGGATTTATGCATTTTCCTGACAGTCCACAAATATTATTTGCCAACACCACATTCAAATGTATCAATTCATTACTTTTTCATTACCTATATTTTGCATACTTCTGAGGTATTTGTGAAGATCATGGCATGAGATATATAGTACATCCAAGCAGAGCTTCTTTTTAAAAAAATCATTTTATTGGAGGCTCCACACATAAAATCTAACCACTACATCAATGATCAGTTCTGTCAAGCTCTTTTGACTACTGCTCTTGTATACTAAATTTTGAGATCGAGGAATATTAACTTTCTCATTTATTCATTTTACTTAGTTGTGTTTCTTTTCTGGGATCCTTTTGTTTCCATATTAAGTTGATGGTTAATTTTTCCAGCTCATTAAATTATGATGATGGAATCTGAATCAGGATTGCATGTATTTCTCTTTTGGTTTCTTCTAGTCTTGTTTTGTATGTTTCCATGTAAAGAGGTATTTTGTACCTTTGGTTAGATTTGCTTCTGGACCTGTGTTTAGATTTATTCTTATAGGGAAGTGAAATTATGAGAATTCCTGGGACTTTCAAGGAAAAGGGACCCCCATCAGTTTGAGTCCAACCTGTGAATCCCCTTGGGATGTAGCCTTTTTATGACCGACAATGAGAAATTCTCTTTCACTCTTCCTTCCTGATTACTTAGATTCTATGTCTGCCTCTAGGGATGGCCCTGCTCTCTTCCTACTGATCTTGGATCCACTCAATGTGCACCCACCGGCCTATGATTCTTGTTTCCTGATTCACATTCCTCTGTCATCCATCTACACCTACATGATTCTGAAGAGGGCTCTGGCTAACTTCATACCCAAGGACTTGATTTGGACTGGGCTCAGATGGACTTCTGGATATAATGGTTTTTCTTATACATATATGAATGTCATTGGTTTTGATTATCTAGATAACCAAGCCTGATACATCCAGGAAGTAATCCCATTCATCTATGGACAGCTGATCTTTTACCAAAGATTGAAGCACATTAAATAGAGAAGAGATTAAAGAAGTTGTGTTTTTAACAAATAATGCTGGTATACAAACAAACAAACAAAACATCAGTTATCAATTTTCACAAAAATGATATAGAGTTTGTAACCCTTACTATACACAAAATGTAGCTCAAGATGGATCAAAGACTGAGATAAAATCTAAAATATAATTGAAGAAAAATTGGGACAAATTTAAGAACCTGAATACATTCTTTTGAAAACCATAGAAACTTATAGGTAAATGGGGTATTATTGGACAATACCTATTAAATATCTCAGGTTTAGGCATGGTAAAAAATGGGAAAGGCTTGAAACCCTAACAATATCAACTGCCTATTTTATTGAATTTCCCAATTAAATATGCCAACTCTTTCTTTGTATAGATAATTTGACCTGGAGAATTCCATTTAGGCAGGGGGGGAATGGTTCCAAGGGAAGAGAGGTTTGGTTAAGCAGAAAGAGATACTCTGTAAAAGTAACTTGACATTTTCTCCAAGGAGATTTTTTTCTTCTGAAACTTTTTCAGATGATCAAATTTATACTTATAAAAATGTTCATGAATTCACATACTTTTGATATTTCACAGAAGAGGTTTTAGAAAGTTGACATTTTCCAAAGCACATTATATTCCAAGAATGGTTGAAACTCTTGGGATCTTATTTTTGAACTACCATTCTCTTTTGTATCCAAAATCTCTGTAATTTGAGAGAGCAATCTTGGTATTTCAGCTTGGAAACTTCTGATTTCATATAATGCCCTAAAGCTGACCAGAGATTATCTTTTTAACTACCTCACTGAAGAAAGTTGTATATAATAGGATGCAAGCCATACATATTCGGTTATAACCAGAATGCCTGTATAGTGACCAGCTTTATTT
The DNA here is from genome assembly GCF_050624435.1 of Tenrec ecaudatus. Classification (NCBI taxonomy): domain Eukaryota; kingdom Metazoa; phylum Chordata; class Mammalia; order Afrosoricida; family Tenrecidae; genus Tenrec; species Tenrec ecaudatus. The sequence continues at coordinate 101,437,331 of NC_134533.1, read as the reverse complement.
TCAACATGGCTAAGGTATATCCTTCAGTTACTCATTTTTAATCTAGGCCTGTCTATGAAGGTATTGGTATAGCTAATCAGGCCTGGCTTTCCACAGATCAGGATGCTGTGAATCTTCTGGGATCTTGTTAGAGATGCAAAATCTCCAGTTGTGCCCCAACTTTGTCCTATTAGAAACTTCAAAGGTGAGGTCCAGCAACTGGAATTTTAACAAGACCTCTGGGTCATTTTGTTACACATACATGTTTGGAACCACTAGTTAACAACATTACATGGTACAAATGGTAATTTTAGTTTCATCATGAAAGCACCTGCTCTGGAATCCAGCCACTTGCTAATTGTATGATGCTGGAGAAATATTTCAATCTCTCTAAATGGCATTATTAAATAAATACAATTCTATCTAACTCAAAGTTTTATTGTAATGTTTAAAGGAAATTCTTATTTATAAAGCCAGAAGTATAGTGCCCAGCACATAAGAAACTCTCAATATACTTTAGAGTAGCAGTTCTCAACCTGTGGGTTGAAACCTATTTGGGGGTGTCAAACGACCCTTTCACAGGTGTTGCGTGATTCATAACAGTAGCAAAATTACAGTTATGAAGTAGCAACAAAATTTATTTTGTAGTTGGTGGGTTGGGGAGGGGGACACCACAGCATGAGGAACTGTATTAAAGGGTCGTGGCACGAGGAAGGTTGAGAACCACTGCTCTAGAGATTGCAACTCTAATAAGAATAACAATGAGTTTGCAAATAAAAAAATATGCTTTACCTTTTATTTGTAACTTGATCTTCTGAGGTGCGATCTAATTATTAATATCAGTCTACTCGCATGATATTGAAAGTAATCGTTCATTGTGCAAAATATCTGGGGCTACACAAGCTTTTGTTACTAGTTGCAACCCAGAGAGCTTAGATTCAATAGAAGATGTGTTAGGCCAGGTTGACCAGAGAAACCAATTCGTTGACACTCATATATATCTAAGAAAGAGCTTTATATCAAGAAGTAATTGGATATCAAGAAAACATTCCAGCCCACTCCAAATCAAGTCCGTAACTTCAATACTAGTCCATAAATCTCCCTTCAGACTCACATAGCTACATGTAGTGATGGAGGATGTGGGAAAAGCACAGGCTGGTGGGTGTAAAGTCTTGTGGATCCAATAGGAGTGAAAGAATCACAAGGCTCTGGTAGGTCTCAGTCCTGTGGTTTGCCAACAGGAAGATGAAGATGAAAGAGGGAGGGGAGGTTTCCCGGACCCTTTTTATAAGGAGGTCAAGCCCACAAACAGGCACCATCAGGCCGGGACCTGATTGATTGGCTAGACTCTACCCCTGCACTTTTATATCTTAAACTTGACCTGAAATTATGTAACTACTGCAGACCATCCCTTGTCACCTTGATACTTTTATACAACTCTTTAACCATACATAGTTTTAAAAACAAAGACAATAGTAAAAGCATATTTATGCCTAACAAGATAAAGCTCTAGAGTTTTCCAACTTCAGGCATCATCCACTATTTCAAAATTGAAAAGGCCAATAGGTTCATTTTTTCTTTTCAGTCTGTCAAGAGTCTCCTAGGCAAGTCTCAAATGTAAATGTCCTGATACCGCAAGACACTAGATGGGGCTTATCTTTTCAGAGCCTTCTTTGCAGGTATGTCCTTACCCATGTAAGGGTACATATTTAATGTCTGAAGTCAAGTAGGCTTAAAAATTCTCTATTTTCATACTTTCCAATAAGCATTTTGTAAGATCTCTCTCTCTGGGCTAGAGTTACACCTTGGTCCTTGGCTCCGCATGAGAAAGAATTCACGCCGAAGCCTGGCTCGTGATCCAAGTGAGTTTAATGAGAGTTAAAAGAAGCTTCAGGTTTTACACGGCACCCATAGGATTCCTCTCCACCATGCAGCCTGGCAGAGACTGCTCGGGGTCACGCAAAGATCTCTCTCCCAAGTTTTCCTCAGTAAAAGACCCCTCTCCCTCTTGGTTGCTGCCTTTTCATGGAGTCCCGGGGCAGGCGTGGTGAATGACCCCAGGTCGATCCCATTGGCTGAATTGCAATCACCTGGCGCAGGTGGGCTGATCCAGGTTTAATGCCCATCTGTGCCCAGCCGCAGGAATACCCAGACCTTTGTTCTATGCTTGGCTCTCCTGGGCATGTGTCAATGGACATCCCCTCCCTGCCTATCTGCCTAACAATTTATTTAATCCATTATCAATAACAATAGTTAGAAGAAATCCGTATAATCTTTGTACAGCCAGAGCTTAAACATATTCTTAAAACAGTCAAGTTCCATGCTTACCTTATCTAAACTCTCCCATTCATATCAATATGGCCTTAGGCCTCTGATTATATCAAGTCAGGGCTGGTCCTTCTGTCAGCCATTTTGATAAAGTAGCATAATCTCAGAGAAGTTCAAGGAGCCATTTTGAGCCATGAGCTTAAAATTTACGTTAATCACATTCATTTTTGCCCTTTCAAACAATAATAACCGAAGACAACCCCTAGGAATCAGAACCTTCACTTCCCATGTTCTTTCCAGAAAACAATTAATTAAGCAATGTGGCCTTATCTGATCTCTGGCTAGCCAAAAAAAGGAAAACTACCATAAGACACAGATCAAGCAAGCATCAACTCTCCATCGTTGTGACTTATTTATCTAATATCATATTCCCTCATATGTTAGGCCAAGCTGATTAAAGAAACACATTCACTGAAGACACTCAGATATGTGTAAGAAAGGGCTTTATATCAAGGAGAAATGGATATCACGAAAACATCCCAGCCCAGTCCAGATCAAGTCCATAACTCTGATACTAGTCCTTAAGTCCAATGCTAGTCCATAAATCTCCCTTCAGACTTACACAGCCACAGCAATGGTGCAGAATTCAGGAATGTCATAGGCTATTGGGTGCAAATTCTTGTGGATCCAATGACAGTTGAAACATCTCAAGGCTCTAGCTGGTCTCAGCCTAGTTGCTCACCAACAGGAAGGTGAAGCAGAGCAAAAGGGGTGGTTCCTGAACCCTTCTTATGAGAAGACCAAGCCCTCAAGGAGGCACCATCAGGCTGTGACCAGATTGGCTATCTAGACTCCACCCATAAACTTTCATATGTTACAGTTGACACACATTTATATAACTACTACAGAAGTGTGGTATGAGTTGTGGGGTGCCAGCCAGCAGGAGGCTCGAGGACCGGTCAGGAGGTTGGAGTCCTGGGCACGAGGCTGGAGGACTGCGCTTATTGCTAACCAAGCACTATATCTCTTAGGGAGGGCGTAAATGCAGGTCACCACATGTCACAGGAAGGGGCAGTACAATAGGCCTACATATCATAGGAAGGGATGCATGATAGGCATAAGCATGACAGGAAGGAGATGAGCTAGGGGTGTGCCCACAGCAATGGGAAGGTCTAGGGGTATACATGTGACAAGATGGGCGTACCCTAGGTTCATGATGGCAGCCTAACACTGGTCACCCTTGGGTGGGTTTGACATCTCTGGTGTCTCCTACAAGGAAACAGACAACTACTATCCTTGTCAGAAGGGAGTGGGCCCTAATTGTTATGGGATAAACAGTGGTGTTGGCTTGCTCTAGATGGCCGATAGCTCTTAGGGTGAATGACCCCTGATCTACTCCTGATCAGCTAAGTTTGGCATATATTTGGGTGGGAGACAACTTGGGAGAAATCCTTCTATTTCCCATAATTCCCCCTTTTGTTTTATATATAAAAATCAAAAGAGCCACAGTGGCTACATGGGCAAAACTTCATAATCCAATTAATATAGCCCCAAATTCAGGCTTATAGCAAACATTTTGAATCCAGGCATGGAGAATAAATTCCCCCTAAGCCCATCTGCTATTGGAGGAAGGTATGAGAAGGATTGGATACCACAGTGGGAAGAAAATAGAGCCAAATAGGAATGTCTGCTTCTATAGGGAGAATGAATCAGCTATGTGCTCACTTTAAGGCAGCACAGCTTTAAGGAAGAAACTGTGGAAATGATAGACAACCGCAGGAACATGTACCTGGACCATATCTCCAACTACCAAAGTGGCGGTCTTCCAGCCATGGAATACAAGTCTTCCAGATTCCCTCCGTACCAGTCAGGGAATAAGTCGAAGTTTTATTTCCCTATAGTGCTACTATCCCACACAGAAGGAAACACAACCCAATCCTGCCCCACTCTATGTTGAAGCCCATTCTTGCAGCCATGCTGTCAATTTAACCCCTTGAGGACATTTCTCTTTTTCATCAACTCTCTACTTTACCACCAAGAGTCCTGGATGCAGACAAGATCACAGAAGAAGCAATTAAAAAGGTAGTACTCTGTATAATAGCCAAACCCAAATTGAAATAGCTAGGGATATACCTGACTAAAAGAATAAAAGATTTATACAAGGAAAAGTTTAGAGCACTATTACAAGAAACCAAGAGTGGCCTCCACAAATGGAAGAATATCCCATGCTCATGGATTGGAAGACTCAATATAGAAAGATGTCAGTTCTGCCCAAGGCACTATATAAGTTTAATGCTATCCCAATATGAATACCATAATACTTCAGAGAATTGGAAAAACTGATTACCAACTTCATATGGAGAGGGAAGAGGCCCAGAATTAGCAGAGAACTCCTCAAGAAGAAAGACACAGTGGAAAGACTTGCTATACCTGACTTTAGCATGTATTATATAGTTACAGTGGTTAAAACAGTATGGTTTGGAATAACGACAGATATTCAGACCGATGGGAAAGAGCTGAAAACACAGAAATAGAAACCTCAGCATATAGACAACTGATCATTGATAAGGGCCCCAAAAAATATCAAATGGGAAGCGGATGCCCTCTTCAAATAAGTGGTGCTAGAAAGAAATGGATATCTACCTGCAGAAAAATGAAGCAAGACATTACTTCATCCCATGCACAAGAATACACTAAAATTGGATTACAGACCTTGAGTAAAACACCAAACTATTAGGGCCATTAAGGGGGGAATTGGGACAAACATGAGAACCTTGGCACAGGGAATACATAGGCTATCAGGAGCAGGGAAGGAAACAAATATAAATGTGTCACAATTGGCACTTGGGATCCACTGAAGATAAATCACTTGTGTACATCTAAGGAATTCACCAAGAAAGGAAATAAGAGACCCCACAGACTGGGAAAACATCTTTAGCAATGACACATCAGACAAAGGCCTTATTTTGCAAGCTTTCAATAAGAAAAAAAAAAACGAATTGCCTACTAAGGAGGTGGGCAAAGGACCTGAACAGAAGTTTAAGAGGGACAGAAATTTGAATGTCCAATAAACATATTAGGAAATGTTCCCAATCATTAGCCATAAGATAAATGCAAATTAAAACAACTATGAGATACCACCTAACATCCTCAAATATAGCCCAATTTAAAAAAATCACAAAGTAGCAAGAATTGGAGGAAATATGGAGAGGTAGGAACTCTAATTCACTGCTGGGTGAACCTACGGGTATGTACAGCCATTATGGAAATTGATTTGGCGAGATCTAAAACATGGAGATTGAGTTACCATACTACCCAGCGACCCCCCCTACTGGGCATGTACCCAGAAGCAGCAAGAAACAAACCATGGCCAGACATCTGCGCTCCAGTGTTCATTGCAGCACAGTTCACAATTGCAAGGAGCTGGAAACAACCCAAATTCCCATCAACAGACAAATGGATCAAGAAACTGTGGTACATACATACAATGGAGTATTATGCATCCCTAAAAAGCAGCGATGGATGCATGAAGCAAATTGCCGCATGGGAAGAACTGGAGGAAATTATGCTACGTGAAGTAAGCCAAGCACAAAAGGACAAGTACAACATGAGTCCACTGAGGTAACTTTTACAAAACAAAACAAACACACAAACAACAAAAAATGGGGCATAGGGGAAAATCTACTACAAACTTACATCCCTGGGGTGAGGTCCAGCACTATGACAGGGGCCAAACCCAAACCAGGGATACTTACAGCATCCAACTAAATAAGAGGGGAAAGAGAGAGAGAGATAGAAAAAAGACATTGGTAGAGGGGAAGCAGGGCCCTACCCCACCCAAGGGGGTGTGTGGGGGTGTGTTGTTTATATATCCACAGGAGAGGGAGAGACCAAGTTTCAACCCAATGCACCAAGACGTGAATACAGCATACCAGCATGTACCAGGGAATTAATAGAGAAGTCTGCAGGGCCGAGCCCAATCCCAACTATGTGGACATCGTCCCTCCACCTCCTCCACAAGAAGAATGCACTTCAGAGGACAGCCCCAGGGCTAGAGCTTGGATAGAGGGGCACATCAGATTAGAGCACCCGGGAGAAATGAAAAGGGATGGAGAGGGAGGACAGGACATCCTGGCCCACCAAGCCCGAGGATGATGTTTCTGCTTGGAGCAGACATCGCATGAAGAGGACCATAGGACCAACTCCACCATAGGACACAGCCTTCCTCACTGAACCATGGCACTGGAAGGGACAGAACCTGAGACACAGGGCAGGAATAGTGCATGGTCTGGCCCCATCACGCTGGGGTGAGGCACTGAGAGCACGCAGCAGAGCAGCAGGGGAGCAGAGTGATGAAACCCCCGGGGAATACCAAAAACAGACTTTGGAGACAGAGTGTGACACCCCATCGGACTCTACTTGGAAACATTAATAAAGGCCAACAAACAGACCTTGTACTATTTATACGCTTTTCCATTTTTGTCAGTGGCGTTCATTTTTTATTGTTATTTTGTTTTGGGATTTGCTGCTGTTGTTATTTTGTTGGCTTTGACTTCTTTTGTTGCTTTATTTGGCTTTGTTTGTTTTTGTCACTTATTAATGTATCTGCATGTCTATCTAGATAAGATATGCAGGATAAATAATTGAGAGATGAAAAGTTCCAGGGGGGATACGGAAGAAGGGGAGGTGGGAGAAAGGAAGGGGGTCGGGGGAACTAACCAACCGACAAGGGAACAAGTGAACTAAAATCATGGAAGGAAAGTCGTAGGATGCCTAGTGGGGCTTAATCAAGGGCAATGTAGCAGCAAGGAATCACTAAACCTGAATGAAGGCCGAACATGATGGTGGGACAAGAGGGAAGTAAAAGGATATAGAGGAAAGACCCAGGAGACAAAGGACATTTATAGAGGCCTAAATACAGGCAAGTACATATGTAAATAGATATATAACGAGAGGGGACTAGAACTATGTACTCATATCTATATGTTAAGAATTAAGTTTGCAGATGAACATTGGGCCTTGACTTAAGTACACCCACAACACAAGAACACTTTGTTCTAATTGGCATTCTGTGATGCTCACCTTCCTGCGGGATTGCTGAAGACAAGTGGTGCATAAGCAAATGTGAAGAAAGCTCATGGTGCACAGCTGTCAAAAGATATAGCATCTGGGGTCTTAAAGGCTTGAAGATAAACAAGCGGCCATCTAGCTCAGAAGCAAGAATGCCCACATGGAAGAATCACACCAGTCTGTGTGATCGTGAGGTGTGGATGGAATCAAGCACCATCCACAAGTTCTAAGACTCAGAACAAAATCAAGTCAAGTTCTAAGACTCAGAACAAAATCATACCCAATGTGAATGGAGGGGGAGAAGGGGACATGGAGTGGAGACCCAATGCCCATCTGTAGACAACTGGACATCCCCTCACAGAGGGGTCACAGGGAAGAGATGAGCCAGGCAAGGTGCCGTATAGCACCGATGAAACACACAACTTTCCTCTAGTTCTTGGGTGCTTCCTTTACCCCATTATCATGACCTCAATTTTACATTACAAATAGGAATAGACCAGAACATGGGCATTGCTACAGATAAGAGCCTGCAACACAGGGAATCCAGCATAGGTAAACCCCTCAGGGCCCATAATGAGTGTAGAGATACCAGGAGGATTAGGGCAGGTTGCAGGGAGATGGGGGAATTGATCACAAGGATCAAACCAGAATCTCCTCCCAAGTGGACAATAAATAAAAAGTGGGCAAGGAGTGATGGAGGACGATTAAGATATGAAAATAATAATCTTTAATTTATCAAGGGTTTGGGAGGGAGGGAGGCAGGGAGGGAGGGAGAGAGAAGAAATGGGGAGCTGATATTAGGGGTTCAAGTGGGAAAAGAATCCTTAAATATATGGATTGTGATAGACGATGTGAGAGCCCCCAATTAAAATAAAGAGTCCTAGATGCATTCTGGTTATGCACTGGGTTGCTAACTGAAAATTCTGAAGTTCAAAAACACCAACTATCCTCAATTACAATATCAGTGATAGGTTAACTTCCATAGCTCTAGACACACTAGATATAGCTAAACCTATACTCCATCTATGGTTTACAGGTTTACCAACCGAAAATATAGGATGCTAACTGCATTTGAATTCCATGTAATCAATCAATATGATTGTATACAATACAGTGTTTGCAATATATTTACCAAAATAGTTGTTGATTATCTGAAATGTTAATGCACTTGCTGATCTTATATATTATCTAGCAACCTTTTCTCTGTCACTTATGATTGGATGTAATCATTCTGTATTGGTTTCTTCACCAATAATAAGTGAATGCTAACTAAATATAGCAGATGATTGGTGTGAAAAATGTAAAGTATATCTATGTATTGAGGATGAGGCAAATATGTATTGATACAAAATTATTTTTGTTGTTGGTGGTGGTGGTAGATGCAGTCAAGTTAGATTTGATTTATACCAATCATACATACAACAAAATGAAACCTGGCTCAGTCTTATATATCATCATAATTGTGTTTAAGCCCATTGCTACAACCACTGTGTCAATTCATCTTCCTAAAGGTCTTCCTCTACTCTTGCTCTACTTTATCAAGCATGATATCATTTTCCAGGAAAATGTCTCTCGTGATGAAAAGTAAGTGAGAGAAACTCTCACCATCATCCTCACTTATCTATAGTATTGTTACTTTCCTCCAAGACAGAATTGTTTATTTTACTGGAAGGATTTCCCTGGTCCTTTCACCATTCTTTTCCAGCACTATAATTCAAATGCATCACTTTTCTTATAGTGTTTCTTATTCAGTGTTCAGCTTTCATTAAGCTGTGGGGTGTTGAAAATATCATGGTTTGGATTATGCGCAGTTGTAGACCTCAAAGTGATATCTTTGCTGTTTAACATGTTGTGGGTCTTATGGTATACCTAGTGTGAAATGTTACTTGATTTCTACTGCTTCCACAAACTCATGGTCCTGTTGCTGTTGTTAGATGCTACAGAGTGGGTTCTGACTCATGATGAGCCTATGTACAACAGAACACAACCCCACCATCTCCTGTGGTTTCTTCACAATTGTTCTTCTACTTCAGTCATTGTTCCAGTTTTTGTCTCAATCCATCTGTCTGGGATCCTCCTCATTTGGGCTGCCCCTCTACTTTACCAAACATGAGGTCCTTCTCCAGGAATGGGTTTCTCCTGACAACACGTCCAAAGTACAGGAGACAAAGTTGCGCCATTCTTGCCTGAAAGGAGCTTTCTGGTCATACATGCTTGAAGACAGAGTTCTTCTTTGGCAATCCATGCAACTTTAAGCACTCTTCCTCAGCCCCACAATTCAAATGCTCCGACTCTTCATTGGTCTTCCTTATGACATATCCAACTTTCACATGCATATGGGGCAACTGAAATACCAGAGCTTGAGTCAAGCACAATTTAGTCCTGGAAATAATATCCCATAGAAAACTTGGTTAAACAAAATATCAAAATGTAAAGCACTGCTTCTTCACATATCCTCCCATTAGGTCTGTGAACTTTTGGAAGCCATGTTCCATTGTTCTATTTCTTTAACCCTTCGCCACAGGAGCCCTGCTGCTGGTGTTGGGAATATGTTGCACTGCCAACTACAAGGTTGGAGCTCAACGCAACCAGATGCGCCTGCAAGAAATGTGAGACCCTCAGCTCTTATAAAGATTTGCAGTGTTGGAAAGTCTATAAGTCACTCTAAGTCAGAATTCACTCAATGAAAGTGGCTCTGGGTTTGAAATACTTCCCCAAGAATTCTGTGCTTTTCAGATTTATAGTAAGTCACAATGATAGTTCGGGCACTCTAATAGACCTCAAAATGTGTTCTTTTCAAGGTTCCCCCCCCCCCCAGGCCTTTTCCTCCCAATTTGTTTTCAAAAGTTCCCAAACTTCTTTCTAATAATTTCCTCTGATCATCCTGTTTTCTTCAGGAAAATCAATCAAAATTACCCCTTAGATATGCAAAAAAATACTTTTCATGATTTCCTCAGCTGCCCATTGCTGCCTTGAATTTAACTGGATCAGTAAAGCTAATATTTTGACTAGGCCTATGTTTTAAAAGTGCCATAATGAGACAAAGACAAGAGTAATATGGGGAGAACTTACCTATAACCATCTCTTGTTCAAAGACACATATAGAAACATATGATGTTTGGAACAAACTTGCACATGCATAAGGTGAAATCTGGAACCCTAGTAGCAGTATATTTTTATTAAAATATACTCAACCTGGCTATCTATTTATATATCTATCATATGTATATATGTCACTGAAAATAGTGTTTAGGTGTAATACATTATTAGCAAATATTTGTAACAACTATTCATGGATTTATTTCAAACTATAAGAAGACCTCTAATGCTAGTATATTTTTCAGAAAAGAAAACAGGGATATCATGGAATTGGGACACATTGGTTGCTGCAGGATCTACTTCAGAAACATTCCCTTTAGTAATAGATAGTGAAAAAAATTGAAATTCTATTGAAGTAGATGTCATTAACATATAAATGTTTCTTTCAACAAGAGAAACAGGAACACAGACTTCATAACTGCTTCATATAAAAACCGTTTCACAACTATTCCTAAAGCTTGACATTCATTATGCAAAATAACCAAAGCCTTCACTAAACTCTTGGAGAATGTTATTGAATTCTAATGAGCTGCAGAAACAGTTATAGAATAACTAGTACTGGATATGATCTATTTTTCATAAGGAAGAAAAATCAAGGTTTTCTGGTTGCAGAATTTATTTTCTTTGTATGAATTTGTTCCAGAAAATTTAAAAGCTATGGCTGAATTGTTAGATTAAAAGAAAACAAAAAAATAAATCTATTGATATCAAGTTGTCCCTGCACTTAGTGACCCTAGATAAGATTTCTAAGGTTGTACATCTTTGGGGGAGCAGATAGCCACATCGTTGTCCCTCAGAGTCATCGGTAGATTGAACCATCAACCTTGTGTTGACCGGCCTAGTGCCTGTCCCTCCGCACTTTCTGGATTTCCTAATTATTGTTGTTGCTGTGTTAGGTGCCATGCAGTCAGTCCACTGTACAGCAGGACAAAGCACTGTCAGCTCCTGTGCAATGGACAATTAGTATTATGTTTGTGTCTATTTTTAAAATCACCTTATTATTGACTTGGAACAGATACTATACCGTTCCATGGTAAAATTATGGACAGCAGAATTGTACATTTGAGACCACAATCCGTTTCTGAACCTGCCTTTTCTACATAAACTCCTTGACATCATTTCCCTTGCCCCCCGCCAACTAGCACAACCCCCCCCCCCCCATCTCCCAAGACCCACATCCTACTTGCCATCTCTTTGGGCTCTCAGTCCTAGGTTTTCTATACTGAAATATGAAAAAATAGAAAAAACTTATAACATACCTTTACGAGGGTGACCCCAATGACCTAACACCTCTAGAATACACCCTAAATATACAAGCAAAAATGAAACACAATAATACAAACCCAAAATACTGAAAAGTTTGGAAACCAGATCAGGTCCAGCATGCATCATAGGGGGTCGGCTGACAAAGCTGTCACTGTTCAAGTCAAATTGATGCCTTTGATCTTCTCCACAACTCTCTGATGGACTGCTTAGTAAGCATGTCCCTCCTTCCTTCCCTCGATTGTGGAGAGGGGGAGTTCACCGGAGGCTTGTCTGTGACCACACATTCTGTTGAGAAGCCTCCTCTTTTGCGCTGCCCTCTACTTGACCCAGCACGATGCGCTTCTCCAGGACTGGTCTCTCGTGACATGCCAAACGCAGCTGAGATGAGGTCAAACCCTATTTGCTTCTAAGGAGCAACCTGGCTATCCCTCTTCCAAAGAGACGTGTTTGTTATCTTGGCCATCTAAGGTACTTTCACTCTTCTTTGCCAGCACCGTAATTCAAAGGCACTGGTTTTTCTAGTGTCTTTCTTACTCTAAGTCCCACTGTCACTTGCAGAGGCGGTGATTGAAAATGCCATGGCTTGGGTTAGACAAGCTCAGTTCCCAAAGTAACACCCTAGCTGCTCACCACTTGATGGATGACATCTGTAGCACACTTACCCTGCGCAATGCGTCCTTTGATCTTCTGATTGCTCCTTCCGGGAACAGTGCTTGTGTGGTCAAGCAAGAAATAATCCTGGATAACGTCAATCTGTTCTCCATTTATCATGACATTTACTTATTGGTCCAGATATGAGGATTTTGCTTTCTTTACATCGAGTTGAAATCTGTACTGATGGCTGCAATCCTTGATCTTCATCGAGTACTTCAAGTCCTCCTCACTTTCAGCAAGCAATCTTGCATCATTAGCTTATCACTGGTTGTTAATAAGTCTTCCTTCACTCTTGATGCCAAATTCTTCCTCATACAGTTCAGCCTTTTAAATTATTTTCCCAGCATGCAGATTGAATAAGTATGGTGAGAGGATACAACCCTGACACACTCCTTGTTCTCTTCACACACTTCCCCCTGGTATCTGCGCAGGCTCCCTCTGAGCACAATGATGAATTGTGGAATTGCCATTCTTTTCAGCACTATCCATAGTTGGTCATGATCCACACAGTCGAATGCTTTTGTATAATTAATAGAACATGTGTAAACATGTAGCTGGTATTCTCTGCTTTCAGCAATAATCCATCTGATGGCACCAATGGCATCCCTTTTCTGTGTCCTTTTCTGAAACCAGCCTGAACCTCTACCCGCTCCCTGTCAATGCACTGCTGCAGCTCTTGTTGATTGACCTTCGTCAACATTTTACTTGTGTGCAATATCAGTGATAGTATTCTATGATTTGCACACTCTGTTGGAATGATTATAAACGTAGACATCTTCATTCAGTTGGCCCAGTAACTGTTTTCCAAATTTCTTGACATAGATGGAGGAGCACTTCCTCATCTTGTTGATGCATTATAATTGATATTCTGTCGACTCCTACAGCCCTGTTTTTAGCTAATATCTCCAACGCAGCTCATACTTTTTCCTTCAGGAGCATTGGCTCTTGCTCATATGCTCTGTTTTAAACTGGTGGAATACCAACTTGGCATAGAGACTTTGTGTATTCTTTCCATCTAGCTGATTCCATCTTCCTGACTTAGTATTCATATTGTCATTTTGAGTTGCGCCCCATTAGTTAAGGCAGGTCCCAATGACTCTACTCTATGCACAGCTTTGCGGTCAGCTTTCATTTAAAAGGCAGCCCTTCTTCAGTCATATTTTGAGTGCCTTTGACTGAAGAGCCTATCTTCTGGCACGATGTCTGACATTGTGCTGATGCTGTCCATGAGGTTTTCAGTCTGTGACAGTGTTTTCCTGCTATTCACCGTGTTTTCTGTGACTAATTCCTCAGAAGGTGACAGCCAATTCCTTCTTTGTAGTCTGTTCTGGGCTTGGAGGCGCCACTGAAGCTTGTTCACTGTCTGCAGCCCAGCTGGTAAATACTAGTGACACAGCTTCCAGGATCTCACCAACACACAAGCCACCAGAGAACGACAAATAGACATTGAAGTGGTGACTTCCATGCTGTTGTGCTGCTAGAAGTGATGTGGTATTTTACAGTAGATTATTAGTTTAGGCAATACTTTTTATAATATGTGTATGAAGTTAGAATCGGAGTGGTCACTTTACTTTTGTTTGGCCGACTTATCCAGTTGAAGAAGGTGTTCCCAAGACTCATGTTTAAAAATTCTGATATTTATAAAAATATATGAATGGAAATTGTCAAGTAGGCATATCTGCTATTGGAAATTATTATGCTTCATTTTTATAGAGTCATTTTTATATATTTAACACATCTCATTTTAGTTTAAGTGAAATGTATCTTTTAAGTAATAATTATATAGGGAAAAGTACATAGTGGATATTGAAAGATATATTAATAGCATATAATGTCCACTTATGGAGACATTTTTTTTAAATCCCTCTGGTGGGGAACAGCTCTGTAAGAAATCTTCTGAGTTGAGCGTTTTGCAGGTGTGCTATTTAGTTTTAGTGAGATATAGTTCTACATAGAAGAATTGTGGTAAACAATGAATAAAACTTAGTATGTTTTATTAAAATAATAGAGCTATTTGTTGCTGCAAATCCTACTCCACTTTACAAATGGCGATCCTATTGGGAGTCTGCTTAAGGGAGTCTTTGATCTCAATATGTGAATCTTTGATCTCAATATGTTTTAAACCATCACTAGAATTACTGTACTGATTTATATTTATGAGACAATTACATTAATGTAATGTTTTAAACTCACAAACCTATTACAAAGAACTTTATAAAGAAAGGTAGATAGAGTGTTACTTAAAAATGGCCTAAGACTTTGGCAGTAAGTTTAAGCCCTTAAATAATAAATCGATCTCTGTGAGGCAGAGCTAGGTGTATTTTTTCCATTTTCCATTTTCTCTGTCACAAAAGTCAGCCATTACAGCTACCAGCTGCCTCCATCCCCCACATGGAAACACGCACGCACACACACTCCCTGCTTTCTCATTTTTGATCCCTTATTAATTTCCAATACAATGTGATTATAATAATAGTTCGAGAACTCACTGTATTCACACTGCTCCTGCTAGGATATGGACTTACTATTTCTTCATCTTTGAAGGTTTCCTTCTTCCAGTCATACAAGGGGTCTTCAAAATATTCTTAGAAAAAATATTATATGTTAATTACGTTTTCCAAAACGTTTTGAGACCTTTGTATATTTCCCTGGTTAATATTGTTGCTGCTGTGGTGGTCTGTGACCCAGTCAAAAATGAACTAAATGCTGCGTCGTTGGCACCACTGTCCTAGTCAATGGCACATCAGGTCATTGTGATTATGGGCTTCTCATTGACTGATTTGGGAGCAGTGCATCACCGGGCTTTCATGCTAGTTGTTCTTAGCCTGGAAGGTCCATTGTGACCTATTGAACAGCAGGGCAGCACAGGAGCCTCCTGTGCCAGAGCGTGGTGCCTTGAGCGTGATACGCACTGGTCAGGAAGAGCCCAGGTCTCTGCGTTGTTGTTAGGTGCTGTCCAGTTGGTTTTGATATTAACCCTGTGTGCAACAACAGCAACAACAACAATAAAACATTGCACAAAGCAACACCTTCCTCCCAGTTCTTAGGTTGAGTGCATTGTTGTAGCCCCTAAGTCAGTCCATGCTTTCGTTTCACTCACCCTACACACTCCCAAGCCTGAAATTCTTTTCTAGGAACTGGTCTCTCTGATAACCTGCCCAAAGTGTGTGAGAAGAAGTCACGCCATGCTTGCTTCCAAGGGACATTGGATGGTGTGTTTGTTTTTCTGGCAGTCCGTGGTGTTTTTAAGACGCTCACCAACACCGTAATTCAAATGCTTCTATGAAAAGAATGCTTCTTCTGTAATCTTTCTTATTTGTCTAACATTCGTATGGAAAGTGAGAATTGTACTTTTAATCCACCACGATCTTTCCTTCATTCTTGTGCCACTGTGGTAGCACAGTAACAAAAAGGTCAGCCCCTAGAACTTCACAGCTGCTCCATGAGAGAAAGAGACCGTGGTCTCTGTCCATAAAGACCTTAGCCTTGGAAATTGGGTTAGTCTGGGTAGACTAGAGAAACAAATTCTCGACACTCGTGTGTGTATAGAAAAGAAATTTTTATAAGAGTAATTGTGCATTAAGAAAACATCCCAGCCCAGTCCAGATCAACTCCATAAATCCAATATTAGCCCATATGTCCAATACCAGTCTATCAATTCCTCTTCAGACTCACGTAACACATGTAATGACATAGAATGCAGGAAGATCACAGGCCAGTGGGTGGAAAGTCTTATGGATCCAGTGGCGGTGGAAGCATCTCAGCACTGGCATGGGTCTCCACATGGCCATCAGTGCAGCTCCATGTGGTTTGTCAACAGGTATATCTCAAAGAAAGTGTGTGCGAGCTATTTATCTCCTTCACACCTCCAGACGAGGTTATCAAGCTGTGACCTGATTGATAGGCCAGGCTCCACCCCTTCCTCAAGTTCACAGATAATGTAATGGCACAGAAGTCCTATGGGGAAGTTCTACTCTGTCCTGTAATACCATTGTGGGTCAGAAATAAATCATCAGCACTGGTTTGGTTTCGTTTTCTTTAATCCCTGCCCCTACATTTGGTAAACAACTTATATTAAATAATTTACCTCAATTCTCTCTGCCTCAGCTTTTCTATTTGTGAAACAGTATAAGACAGTGCTTTCACCATAGATCGCTGTGAAGATTAAATGAGATTTTGGATTTACAATATTCATAATTCTGTTCAGGAAAAAGTAAGTGCCAGATAGTATATAAATTATTATTATTATAATGTTTTCTTCCTAAAATATCTCTGAAACACTCCAGAATTCTGAAAACTAAATAAGAACCAGCACATTTGATAGCAGTCACTGCTGGTGTTCTGTTTCCCTTTGAACAGAGATAGACAGGAGCACATGTGGTGGAGACACATAAACCAATAGAAAATTGTGGTCCTGTAGGTTTTACTTCATCTATGTCATTAAGGTTGACTCTACATTGAAGTGGCAATTCTTCCCCAGTTGTGCATTGGGTGTTTTTCAACCTGAAGGTTTCATTTCCCGGCATTAGATTAGGCTCTGCCCCACTGTTAGATAATCCCCCAGAAGCAAACAGCCACTTCTTTCTTCCTGTTGTGTTCTTAGTCTGGAGACTGCTGAAACTTATCCATTATGAGTAACCTGGCTGGTACATGAAAGACTTGCAGCACTGATTCCAGCATCACAGTAACGAGCAAGCACTACGGCAGGACACGCTTACAGATGAGTGGCAGTTATTGTACGTATCATTGGTGTCAAAAATAACTTAAAATTTTGTATTGTTTTAGATCTGACATATTGATGCTATGACAGAGACATAAATATCATGTCAGAAAAACAATGAAACCATCTGATTTCATATTTGATCTTACAAACTAATTAGCTAGTTTGTAAACCTGAGCATTATAATTCATGCATATCAAAAATGCAGAATGTCGACCCATTGAATTGGTTTTATCTCACAAAAATAGAATAAGTTATCAATGGAGCCAGGTTTCTTCATTCAGCTAAAAAATGATTCTATTAATTTTATATTTAGTGTTTGTTTTGCTTTATCATACAGATAGAATTATAACAGAAACAAACAAATATTTACTTTCCATGGTTAAACAGAGGAAAGGTGTAAAAACGTGTGAGTTTATTCTTTTGTCCTTCAAGACTTTAACATTTCTGGACAAATCATTTTTCATGTGCTGTATAAGAAAATGTCTTATTTTTCAACTACACAGACAATAATTGCAAAATAAATAAGCAAACAGGCCAAGGAGGAGAGTTGAGTCTGGGCAGGCAGAAAGACTGCTCTTGTTTCAATCTGGTTGATGCTCTGGGTGTCAATTTACAAGGCAGCTGAGCTGGGTGAGTCAACACAGCCACTCTACATGACTTCCCTCCAGCAACTCCTGCAGATGCTGCCCCCCTCACACACCAAGCCTGGATGCTGCCGTGCCTAAGGGAAGCAAATAAAAACAGAGGCAAGTAAAGCATAGTCAACATAACACTTGCAAAATGACACCGACACAGAAATCTGTTTCCACTTTCCACTTGTCTGGTTTCTTCAGTTATAGGCAAGTCCCTTGATGGGGCGGGCATAGAGCAGAAAGCTAGCCCAGTCTAATGGCAGAGCCCGTAAAGGACGCCTACTCTGTGCTACACGTGCTGTGCCTTGTGCATTGCAAATAGGGTTGCGAGTGCTCGTCATTAGTGCTGTAATTAATAGTTGTCACTGTAATTCCTGAATGCAGAACTAAGAAAAAGACTAGTCACTGACAAGAAAGCATGAAAGAGAAGGGAGAAGTGACACATGCAGTTGTTCTGATTAAAAACCTTCATATGTCTGTTTTTAAACATGCCGCATGCTTCTAGAATTCCTTAAGTAAAAATGAGTATGTATTAATCAATTAAAATAATTTGATAGGTAGCTCATTATATGCTAGGCTGCAACACTTTCATGATGTCCATCTCTTTAATGTACACTTGATAAAAATTCTGACCCTCATCCCACTATCACCCTGCTAAGAAAAGAAATCAGCCTGTAATGAAAGAGTGATGGTTATCAGTGAGATACTTAATGCCTTTCTATAGAAAATGCAAAGAAAATGGGACAACACAGAAGTGCAATATAAGGTGATGGGACAGCCACAGATACCGTCAAAGTGTCAGGACCCACTGTCAAAGGATGGAATCTGCCTACTCAGAAGTGCTTAGCCTTGAGAAGGAGGGAATATAGTTGAATATATCAGAATCTGGTAAGAAGATAGGAGGAGACATGAGTTGGTGGAGATACTTATGGGATACATAGCTCCGATTAAATGCTAAAATTGCAGTGTGAACTTTTCTGGTCACTGAACATTTTGAGTTTGAAATTCTGAATGCCATTTCTGAAGTAAATTAATTTAAGATATATAGTTTTTGAAACAGAGTATTTCTATTAAAATATATTAAATATTATTCATTAACTTTACCAGGCCATAGATTGGCAATATAAGAACAATAGTGCAATTCAAATAATAATAATAACTGACACCGCTATTCTTTGCATTTGCTTCTTACGATGTGCATAAAAATTTATCTATCTGTCAGAAAACTAGGTCCCCAGCAAATTAGTTCCAAGTTTGCTTGCCTAAATGTGTTGACCAATGCATTACAGATCTAACTGGTCTTTTGCACATGTTGTCAAACGTGCAAGTATTTAGTCAGGGATGAATCTGATGAAAAATTCAAATAACTGTAGAGCTTAGTTTATATATATAGATAACTTATAGATTATGAAGTGTAAATATTCTCATTTTATGTATGATAAATTGAGATGTAGAAATCACACACACACACAAATAATACCCAGAAACTCACAGGGGCAGTTCTACCTTGTCTTAGAGGGTAGGTCTCATGAATAGGCATTGATTTGATGGCTCTGATTTTGTTTGTTTTTTTTCATTTATTTACAGAAAATACTTAATAAGGGACCATAATGTTTGTACTGGAGTTTCACTATGAAGAAACTAAACAGGTAAACTAGGCAATAAAATTAATGAACAGTAGTGCTCATTGTTTTAAAGAGATAAGGGAATGACACAAGGAAAGTAGAAATAAATTAGGTAGGTTGTCAGATGTTCTATCAGGGCTTTAAGGATGAGGGAAAGAGAGAGAGAGAGAGAGAGAGAGAGAGAGAGAGGGAGAGAATGTGAAAGTAGTGGGCCTGGTTTTAGGAACCATGAGATCAAAAAGACAGCGACAAGGACAACCTTGGTCTAGTCAAAAAGAGCACACAGATCAATATAACTGAAGGAAGAAATATGATCAACTGGGAGAATCCAAGGTCTGGAAAGTAAATTAAGGACAGACCAAGAGGGCTGAGGTATGTATCTGTCTGTGTTTGTTTGTTTATTAATGTTAATCTGACGCTATTAAATGTTTGAAACAGGAGAAAAATATGATTTATTTTTCTCTGAAAATTACTTTAGCCATTGTGTTGTGCAGAAAATGGGTTAAATGGTGATATTGTTGAATGTTATGAGAATTGTATGATATATGATATGTCAATGAACTGTTAATATTAAAAATTGAGAGGATGACATCATTGGGCCTGAGCATATCACCTTAGGAGAATTCAAGTGAAATAGCATAGTGACAGGGTGTATGCTTGTAACTCGCAATTTAGAAAAATGATGAAGGTTGAGATATTTTTATAGATGCTGTTAGCTGCCATCTCGACAGTTCCCACTCATAGCAGTCCTACACACAACAGAACAAAGCACTGTCGATGCCTGCACACATGTTTTCTTCAAGTCAACTCTTGTAGGCACTGTGTGAGGAAATCTTGCCCAGCAACTTCCTCTCTCTTACCAAGTATGTTGTCCTGCAGGAATTGGTCTCTCCTGATAACACATCCCAAGGATGTGTGAAAAACAAGCCTCACTATCCTGGCTTCTACGGGGTATTTGGCTGTACAAATAAGATACACTCATTGGTCCTTTTAGCAGTCAAGGCACCTTCAATATTTTTCACTAGCACTCACCTTCCTTAACTCAATGTACAAGTTTCACCTACATAGGAGGCAATGGAAACCTAGCTTGCGTCAGGCACACCTTATTCCTCTTTGCATCTCAACACTTTAGAGGTCTGGTACAGTGAATTTCCTCTATGCAATGCACCCTTTGAACTCGTGACTACTGCTTTCATGAACATTGTCTGCCAAGCGAGACAAAATCCTCGACCACTTCAATATATCTCAATTTACCATGATAATACCTACCTGTCTAGTTATGAAGATTTTTTTTTACTTTATATTGAGTTGTAAGCCATACTGAAGGTTGCAGACAGACCTTGATCTTCATCAACCAGTGCTTCAAGTCCTCCTCACTTTCAGCAAGCAAAGTGTGTCATCCGTATATGGAAGTTGTTAAAATCCTTCCTCCTATTCTGATGCCGCATTCTTCTTCATAAAATCCAGCCTCTCCAGTTATCTGCTCAGCCTGCAAATTGAATAAATATGGTGAGAGGATACAACCCTGTCTCCACCCTGTCCAGACTTTAAAGCATGCAGTATTCCCGTGTTCTCTCTGCACAACTGCCCACTGACCCAGGCAAACGTCGACATGAGCACAATGAAGCGTTCTAATATTCTAGTTCTTCTCAACGTTATCCATAGTTTTTATGACTCACAAAGTCAGATGCATTTGCATAATCAGTTTAAAAACAAGTAGACATATTTGTTTCTCTGTTTTCAGCCATGACAAATCTGACATTAACCCAAAACAAACCAAATGCACTGCCATTGAGTCAATTCTGACTCCTAGTGACCCTCAAAGGCCCCTCGGGCAGAACTGCCCGGGAGAGTTCCTGAGGCAGCTGCTCTGAAGGGAGCGTGTCCTCCTCTGACTCAGGCCCGAATCGTGGCAGCTCATTCTCAAGCTAGTGCTGCCCCGTTGTTGAATGATTTTCAACAAAATTTTACTTGCATGTGATAATAATGATACTGCTCTTTAATTTGAGCCTTCTGTTGTAATGGGTACAAATATGATTCTCCTTCAGGCAGTGGGTCAAGTAGCTTTCTTCCAAATTTCTTGGCATCGAAGAATGAGTGTGTCCAGTGCTCCATCAGCTTATGGAGCCATTTCAAAGGCTATTCCATCAATTGCTAGAGGCAAGTTTGGACTAATATTTTCAGTGTAGCTGGCAATTCTGCCTTGAGCATCATTGGTGCTTGTTCATGCGTCACCTTCTTAATGCTGGAAGGAATGTTGAGTGGTCCTTTTTGGCACAGCGACACCATATAGTCTTTTCATCTTTACTCGATGCTTCCTGTATCATCCAGTATTTTGCCCAGAGAGTTTTTCAGTGCTGAAACTTGACGCTTGATTTTTTTTCTTGATTTCTTTCAGTTTAAGATATGCTGAATGTTTTCTTCCCTTTTGGTTTTCTAACTCTAGGTCTTTGCAGATTTCATCCTGATATTTGACTTTGTCTCCATGAGCTGCCCTGTTCAGCTCTTTGACGTCATCATTTCCTCCCTTTGTGTTAGCTACTTGGTGACGAAAGGCAGTCCCAGTCTCTTTTAAGATCCACTCTGATCCTGTAGTTCTTTCTTGTCTCTTTAATCATCTTGTTTTGTTCGTGTCTTGTGTGCTTGGGGTCCTCGCCCAGCTCCTTAGGTCTGTTGCCATTACTGTTCTTTGCATCTAAACTGTTCTTGTGATGTTCTGAAAAATCAGATGGCATATACTGAAGGTTCTTCAGTGTATAGTTGAAATTACATGTGAACAATTGTTGGTCTGTCCCACAGTCAGTCTTCTTTTAGCTGTTGATATTGAAATTCTTCATTATTCTCTTCTCATTGAAGTTGTCAATTTGATTTCTGTGCATTCCACGTGAAGAAGTCCACATGTGTAGCGGCCGTTTGGGTTGTTGAAAAAAGTTATTTGTTATGAACAAATGATTGGTCTTCAAAATTCTATCATGAGCTCTAGCTTCACATATTTATGTCATGAAGACCACGTTTTCTAACAATTGTTTTTCTCTTTTGCATTCCAGTTGCCAATAATGATCAATGCATCTTGATAGCATGCATGATCAACTTCACACTGAAGGCTTCAGAACTTTGGTAGAATTCTTCAATTTCTTCATCACTCTCTAAGGGCTTCATAGACAAATTTGAATAGTAGTTGTAGTGACTGTATTTCCTTGAATGCAAAGCCTATCAAAAACGGCATTGGCTTTAAGATAGATCTTGAAATATCCTTTTGGCCAATGAATGTAATGTCATTCTTCTTGATTACATCATTCCCAGCATAGTAAACCATATGATTTCCTGATTCAAAATGTCCATACCAATCCATTTGAGCTCACGGAAGCATAGTATATTTATTCTTTATGCCTTCCTTTTAATTTTTAGCAAGTTCCAATTTTCATAGATTCCTACTGCTGACATTTTATGTTCTGACTATTAATAGACTGTTTTGCAGGTGCTGCTTCTCATTTGACTTGGGCCCCATCAGCAAATTAATGTCCTGAAGGCTTGACTCCCACAGGCTTTGCTGGTTCACTTCAACATGGGCTACACCACTCTGAGAAAGCAATTCTTCCTCAGTCATATTTTGAGTGCCTTCTAACTTAAGGGACTCATGTTCTGGCACCATCTCTGACCATATGCTGTTTTTACTAATTGGAATTTTAGGATCTGACAATGTTTCTATTCTGTCCATAACGTATTAATGTCTAATGCCTCGCAAGTGGACAGCCTCTTATTTCTTTGCTGCCTTTTCTTATTCTGGAATTCATGCTAAACTTGTTAACTTTAGGTGGCCTCGCTGGTATTTGAAATACCAGGGACATATTCCAGCATCACAGCAACACACGTGCTTCCACAGTATAACAAAATGACAGCTACGTGGTGCTTTTCATATTATCTATAAATACTTAGAACCTAAAAAGTCTACAAATAATACGATAAAAACAATAATAAAATTGTAAGTTGTCGTTTTCTGGGATAATAGAGATGGATAGGATGGTGTAGTGATCAGGTAAGTGAAAGGGTTGCTGATACCATGAAACCCACAATAGAACCAAGTGGAGATACCCAGTAGGCAGTTGGACACATGCGTCTGTGTATAGATAACAAGGTATGCTCGGGTCAGACCTCTACGATATGTCGCACTGGAGTCTTGGCAGAGAAGGTAAGGAAAGGAAGCCAATGATCACAGGGAGATACGGAACGTGTGGCCCAGGAGCACGTCAGAAGAAAGGTCTGGTTGTCTACTTCCAAAAATTAAGCCAATGAAAAATGATATGAAGTATATTTCTACCCAAACACATAAAGACACACCATAAGTTAGAAGAGTAACTAGTTTGGTATGCCATTCTCTTATAAAAATATTTTTCTGCATTTATGAATGTATGCACTTTGAAAACATTACACATATATAAGAAGCCTTTAAAAAAACAACAGTATACAAAGAGAATAAAACAAAATAGTTGACAAGCCTCTCTTTCTTTGTTACCATTCTGCTGTTAGCATCCAAATTACTACAAAATAATTTTTCAATGCTTTGTAGATTACATATCCTTATCAAATTTCAGGGGTTAAGAAAAGAGAAAAAAACGGAATTTCAAAGAATCTGCTCTGAAGCTGCTGATAAGCCTCTGACATTTGGAAATTGCTGTATCCTTCAAGGAATGAATCACCCACAACATGGCCAATTTCAAAGAGTTGAGGTTGTCAAGGGTCCTCACCAGCAAAATGTGTGACTCTGCGTTGCTGCGTGCTCTGAAAGTTCCCCATAAAGAGAGGAGGAGGGTGCTTCAGTCTGCTTTCTACAATGGTTCACAGCAGATAAAGAAGCAGGGCTAACCGCAGACCTTTTGAAGGGCAACATCTTTTTGTGCTGTATTGCCTCTTCTCTCAAGCAGGTGCTCCCAAGGGATTCCTCCCAAGCATGTGCACCAGGCTGAAAGCACACAGATGGGTTTTGAAATAATAAAATTAATATTGATGAGCATAGTAATACTATGATATATGAAATTAGTTTTCATTTGGTTTAACCCAGAGGTAAAAAGACTTGTAGGAGAGATGTGATTCATTCCACGTAAAGAATTTTTAGAAAACATGATAATATCTGAAAAGAAATTCCATGAATTATCTATCTCTATATTTCTGAAGTTACGCTGATTCAATATATACATCTTGATTTTCCCGATTGTCGTTGTCTCTACATAGTGGGCACCTATGAAGACATTAGTAATGCATATAGCTGTCTGTCTTGTCCCAAAACTATTTTCCCCCAAGTTTTATTGTCATATAATTCATATATCACACAGTTCAAACATTCAACCACACCAAGAAGAGTTGTACAATCAGAACTACATTCAGTTTTGGAATAAGTTCTTCATTCTTGTACTTGCCATCATTTGCTCTCATTTCCCCCCAGCCTCCCCTGCCGTTCCCCAGGAGCCATTAGTCCAGTTACTGTCTATCAGGAGAAAAGACATAGCACAATGAAACCCTCCAGGACAGTTGTACTCGTTCTTATAGGGTCACTAGGAGTCAGAATGGACTCTACAGTACACAAAATGACAATAAATATGTGTAGGACACTGTAGTACATTTTTAGAATAAGATTCCTGTCCTCAAGGAACTAATGGTCTCCTTGACCCTTACAGTGAACTGTAACTATGAACTGTAATGTAAAGAAAAACTTAAAATGGCTTATGGAAGAGATTTGGGGCAGCCTTGTTCAAGGGGACATTGGCAAGAACATTTTTATCATGATGGTACTTAATTTGGTATCTAGCAGTTCATAAATGTCTAGACATTATGTAATTTTATGGAAAATGCAATGCCATGCACCTGAAATATTAAATAATATGAAGTATATAGACTTTGAAAAGCATGACTTGAGTCTGGAAAAATATTTCATTTTATATACTCATGGACTTTGATTAATTGTCTAACTCTAGGGCTGGAACAGATAATTGAACTATGTCTTTGTATTACCATATATACTCGTGTATAAACCAAGTTTTTCAGCACAAGTGTGCTGAAAACTGGGGTTCGGCTTATACACTGGTCAGTGGTACCCCAGCTGGGTGATTGCCATTCCCCAGCTGGGTGATTGCCATTCCCCAGCTGGGTGATTGCCATTCCCCAGCTGGGTGATTGCTTATACACTAGTCAGTGGTACCCCAGCTGGGTGATTGACACTGTGGGGCTTTGAATGTTTGTTTACTCACATCTAACCAGTCAGAGTCGTCCTATGACATGGTCGGCTTCAATTCGCAGAAGCGCCTGTAGTGATTCACTTTCGCTGGCAGCTGAACTAGTAAGGATGTGTCTGTGGCTGCGCTCCATCTCTCCCCTCTGGTCTCTGTTAATTCACATCCTGCATTTCCCACCCTAGACTTATACTCGAGTCAATCAGCTTTTCTGGTTTCCCACATAATAATTAGGTACCTCGGCTTATACTTGGGTAGGCTTATATTCGAGTATATATGGTAGTTTATCTAAATTGTTGTGAACGTGAGCTAATTTTTAAAGAAATCTTTCAGAATAGAGAATGGGCCAGATGTGAAAGCTATGCATGGACTGAATCGAGCAGGGATGTTCTGGTGTTCAGAGGTCTATATCTTAGCTATTGTGGTCATGGGCCCTCTGCTCATGTCATTGTAGTAGTCTAGGCAAAATGACAAATCTGACTACAGGTAAGTTATTGTAAAATAGGACAAATTCTGTATTTGTCCTAAGGTATCAAGTACTGAAAGTACATCATTGCTGTAACAGGGGGAAAAACAGTCTTGACAATCCATTTTGTTTCTTGCTTTCTTAAAGAGACTAATGTCAACATTTCTTGTCTGCAGATGGTTTCCTCCATCCTGGAGCCCACAGGAAGCCTTTGGGAGGTAGATGTTCGTAATGTGACAGATCTGCATCTAAAGTTCGTATGATCCCGTTGAGAATTGGCATACGACACAGAAGAACTTCCACCAGCTAGATCATATTCACATGATCACATCCAGTGGCAAGGAAGGCTAGACAAAGCACCATGGATTGTGATCCGCCTGTTGAATCAGTCACACCAAACACACACGCCTCCTTCCTTAACAATAATCTCTAGTACATCATGTGTCTCGGTGTGGTGGAAATCTCACCTCTATGAAGGAAATGTGTGCTAACAGTCAATGAACCTCCTTCACAAGCACCATTTGCCTGTCAATGGTGAATTGCATGTTTCTCAGATGCTAAGCATGGGATTCCTGGTGGCATAGTGGATTATAAATTGGGCTGCCAACCACAAGGTCAGCAGTTTGAAACTACCAGCTACTCTACTGAAGTATGACGAGGCTTTCTACTCCCATAAAAAGCGGCAGCCTTCAATATCCACAAGGGTAGCAATCTCTTTAGTGTCGGCAGAACCCTCAGCTCCCCTTCTTGAACAAGCCTCCTCTCATTCCTTGAGGACGACTTCCTTTTGGCCCCCTTTGGACTTGTTTTGTCCCATTCAGGAAAGGCTTCCCTGGAGCCTGCCATCTAGTACTGCCAGTCCTGCTGCTGCTGCACGCCTCATTCTCTTGCTGTTTTCAGTGTTCACGCTCTGGGGCCACGTTACAGCTTTTTTAAGAGGTGTGATCCTTGCCTCTTTCTCTTTGCTTCTGTTCGCTTCTTTCGGCTGCTTTTTGTCTCTAAATGGCTGGACTGGCTGTTTGTAGACACAACTTCCTGCTCATTTCAAGTTAGGTCTCCTCTCAATGGGGGCCATCCACTGACCAGTTTCCTCTGGACAAACCACAGACACTTCATCTATGTAGTGGCAGAGCGTAGCTGGCCTCAAAGTCACTCTATTTGCAAGGACTAGTGACTAAGCTCTGAAAATGTAGATCAATCACAGTGCTGGTTTACCACTCAGGATCAGACAAAAAATATATCAAAACCAAGTTGCTTATAGTTTAGCCAATAATTGTTATAGTAATAAACCCTTTGGGGTAGAAAACTAAGGTATAAAACAAGTCCTCATGATTTAGGAGGGACTGTTTATTTCTAAAGAACCGTGGCAAAAGGCCACATAAAGAGAAGGCTGCTGGAGAGTCGGGGAGGCTTGGCTTCCTAATAGAAACACCATGCTACGTTCCCGTCTCCTGTCTATCCTGTTTGTGTTCGGGGTCGTTATGATTCACAATTGGTGTTGTGGCCGTTGGTTTGCTTTTTGTTCGCTTGTTTACGCTGCCCTGAACCCAAGCATAACAGCACTAACTTCTCTGATGCTTCGCCATCACCAGGGAAAGCACAGGAAACGTCCGAAAACCCAGCCCGGCCTCTTCGTGAATGAAGAACCGCATCGGCGCCGGGCTTTATGGGAGGAAGTGAAAATCCCAAGTCCATTTACATCCACATAGTGGATCGCTTCAATATTAACTTCTGTCACGTGGAGGAAGTCAGTTAACCTCTCTTTGTGTCCCGATACTCTGATGTGTGAAATGACTTTAAAAATCGCTAGGCTACAGAATGTCACAAAAGCTACATAAAGTGACTGTCTGTTTCAGTTTTAAGAATCATAGAAAATCAAAACCCATTTCTGCTGATTCTGACTCAGAGACCCACTACCACGTAGGATTTCTGACTCAGAAAACTGCCTATTGGGACTTCTAGGACTGTCCATTGTTTTGAAAGCAGACTACCACATCTTTTTCGTTCAAAGTGGGTGCTGAGTTCAAACTGCCAGTCTCTGATTAGCAGCTGAATAGTTTAACCAGTAGGGCTCATTTAAGAAACTGACAAGCGGCGTTATTAGGAGTCATTTTGGGCACTGGATTATCATCATCAAAAATAACTGTATGAAAATTTTTCCAATCATGCACCCAGATGTTCATACTTTTAATATGATAACAAGTAATTAAAGCATATTGATATTTCACTTTCCCACATTTTAAAATTATTGTAGCATAAAATAGACCTTCGTGACCTATTGTAGGTTAATGTTAAATGTACACTTAGGTCCACATTTTATATAACTGTTTTGTGACAAAATGGTACAGAAAAATTATCATATCTGATGGTTTTCTCTGTATCTTTTCCAGTCAGAAAAATAACTCAAATATGATTCTAAAAAGTTAATAGGTGATATAATTTTGCATTACATATTTAGTCATAAAAACAGTTTCTTTGTTTTTTTTCCCAGAACTGAATTTGGAAAAGTGAGTCTTATCTGATCAGAAGTCTGAAACAATTTGACATTACTAATGGCCTGACAACTAACAAAGCATCAGGCCTTTAATCTAATGAGTTCTGTGGATAATTATTTCTAGCATGGCTAATTGCCCAAGAAAAATACAATGTTAAAGAGAGAGTATTATCAAAGACTTTAGAACAGCAAAATGGCAAAATTGATATACACGAGAGGCGGGGCAGTTTGGGAGAGGAGAGAGGAAAACATTTAAATTAATCTTTCATATTTTTAAAATGGATTTTATACTTTTAAAACCTGAATATTAAAAATATAATCCTTTTTAATTAGTTTTTTTAATACTTCCAAAGACTTGGCTATAATGTCTATGCCTTAGGGCATAATTTAGTCAAAAATTCATATACCGGCTTATCGTTGTCCACATGACCAGTTCCTCCTGTTAGTCTAATAACTTCTCAAGTAATTAATACTTGCATTTTAATACTTATTTCCCATAACAATTTATTATTATTACCACCACAATTCCTACTATCAGCCAAGCCAAGTTCAGAAAACATGCCGTTAGTGATGTATTGACAGATAATGGTAGGTGTGAAATCAATGGCTTATATTATCTGAAGTTGAAATCCTGAAGACACATGTGCTAGCCTTTCCTAACATCATGTCCCATAATGTCCTTTCATTTAATATTAGCTATGTGTCTACTCTGCCTCCATGGTATAGATGGGTGAGTGCTAGGCTATTAAAGTTCTAGTCCACTCAGAGGCACTTTGGAAGACCCAGAACTGCATTTCAAATAGATTAATGACATTGAAATGCCTATGTCAACGAGTACAGTTGTGCTCTGAAACATGTGGCATCACCATGGTTTGGAACTGACTCAACAGAAAGATGTTTGTTTTTCTTTGGTGTGTCTATTATGTTCGAGAAATAGTTACACATCCTGGTGATACATCAGAGGCCTGGGGCCTGACCTTGTGTCATGAATCTGCCATTCAGTACTCCAGTTCTCTAGCACACCCTACCCTCTACTCAGCCACTTAGAAGGAAACTCATCCTTTAAGGGAGACATGGAAATATTCTTTTTTTTTAAGTCAAGTAGCTTTATAAATACAGAACATTCAAGGATAGTTTCCAAACTCCAGAATTTAATGTTATCTCTCTGTCTAGATTCAAAAAAACTAATAAAACTAAGGTATCCCCTTTCTCTTCCCAGCTCCAATCATACCACCACTCACAGGTTAAAGTCACACCCTTCGGAGTCAGAACCCTCTCATCCTGCTTGAACACCTTGTTTAACATTCGGAATCTGGGTTTTTAATAAGAAACTGCAACAACAATAGTATCTGTTTCATTGAGATCTCTGGAGGTTATAAAAGGCACCTCAGATCACAGGACTTGTCAAGAATGCTACAGAGCAGAACTTAGAATCAGAATACAGGTTCCTCTCAACTGGATCACATATGGCTTGGCTTGGTAAACATAAAATGGGATGATAGCAGAAGTCAAGAAAACCATTACATAAATCAAGAGAATGGAATGCAAACCATTTCAAGTTATTAAATGAATTAGCTAGACTATGAGAAGCAAATGAAGGTCTACTTAAGAAGTAATCGGATATTTTTTAAACTGGTAGATTTTTGGGGGGATTTATGTTTTGTTTTTTAGACTATTTGAAATGTTTCACAGGCCAATGTGAATTCCAAAACATATCAAGTGGCAGCATCATGAAAGAGAGAACCACCTTCTCATAAGCGCATCTCTATAAAACTAACTGAAGCCTCCTGGCCATTGCCATGCTGATTGATCTCTACTCAAATTCATAATCCGAATTACATTGGTTCCTTTGGCTGGAAAAATTCTATCTATATCTATGAATAGCAAAGAGGAAGGTATATCAGGAAAAGAGGAGGAAGATTCGCAGCATTTTTTATGTTTAGGTAATCAAAATATCCTCATTAATTTAAAAAATGGGGGCGGAAATACTAAGAATTTTAAAATACTGTATACCTGTGTGTTGACTAAGCTGAGCACTAAGAATGTTTTCATAGGAATTCATAAAGAATGCTGAGTGGACATTTCAAACTTTGCTTTAATATATTTTTCAAGTTTGCTGGAATATTAAAACCTTGAAAGCATAGATCTTCCAAAAACAGCAGAATACCATTAAAATTACTGAGATTAAAGATGAAACTTGCATTGTGGAAGCAAAAGTCAAATAAATGAATTAAATAAGAAGCAAAACATGGGACCCACAGTTGATCTTCCGTAGAACATAAACTGGAAAAACAGTGGCTTTTGTCTTCTGATGTTTTGGTCTTATGTTTTGTTTTAAAATATCATGACTTCTCAGAATGTGGGTATCAACTTAAGCAAAAGTGATTATCTTTGATTTATGGAGCTATCGAGGAAAAATGGAAAAAATTTTTTAAATTGTCTTGCAATTTTTTGTCTAGCTGTTGTTTAATTTACCTCAACTCTCTGAAACATTACAAAACAAGAAAGCCCCATTTCAATCTATTATTTTGGGATATATCAATCTCTATTTTTATACTTAAAAGATAAACTTATCATAAACAATTATGTACCCTTTATGCATAATTAAAATAAATTCAATTTGTGAATATCACTAAAAATAGTGGGGCAAAGGCATTTGAGGAAAAGAAAAAGGACAAATTGCATGCTGACTGGAAATTTCTGAAAGAAGAATACATACATCTTTGTTATCATTGTTTACATGTTTATACTAAAGTGGTGACCAGCACCTGAGGTGGAGAATCATTTATTTAAGCGGGATAAAGATGAAATAACAGACATCAATGTGCCAAAATTTAAAAAATAACAAACACACAGGCTTCCCAAACTGACTACGAGGATCAAAAATTTTAAATGATCTTATCATCTACTAATTGTACAGTTGAAAAATCCAAGAAATAGACATAGTGATTTGAAGTGACATAGATAAAACAACTAATATGCAACAGTTAAAATTTAACATTGTTTCCCCATCCATTGTGTAGTAGCAAGGTGAACATCCAAAGATTTTAGGAAGTGGGCTGGAAAAAAGCCTTTTGTCAGAACATCTCCTAAAAGAATGGAGAAGATTGATTTCCCATTACCTTGGATACTTTTGATCTAATTATAGCCTCCCTCAGAGAGCCAGAGTAAGATGACAGGGGCGCCAGGCAACAACAGAACGACAAGAAACCAAACCACAGAGAACACAGGACAAGCACCAGCATTAATGAATGTTATGGAAATCTTTGTTGAGAAAACATAGTTGAATGGAAAAGGGTAAGGAAATTTAATCTAGGAACAAATTTTTATTTATAAATTTATTATACTTAGTTTAAAAGAGACTCATGTCGACCTCTTATGAAGGTTTTTATTCTTGTCAAATGATGATGATAATAATAGACCTAATTTGTATACAAATATTAACTCAGAGGCATGGAGGGGACGCTGACAGGACCAAAACGTGTGTTGCCTTCCAATGGGGTTAAATTAGAGGCAAACTGGGAAACATATTCAAGTCAATGGCCTTTAGCCAAACTCTAGGAAGATCAAATATAAAGACAGAAAACCAGAAACAATGAGAACTCTATTCCAAGTGCTAAGCCAAATATCTATAGGCATGTATATCCAGAGAAGAGGAAATTGTGAATGAGGACAATATCAAAATATAAGGAAACCAAAGAGGAAATTAAATGGCAGGCACACTATCAAACTAACTACAGCAAAGACTCAAGAAACCAAATGAAATGTACATAACGACATTCCAGAACCCCAAGCTTCAAAGGTAAAGCAGTAATTTTTTTTTTACTGAGAAGAAAGCATTGAACAAAGAAGAAACCAACCAGCACAGCAAAGCCATGTTGAATTACTGCAAGCAATGTTCATATCATTGCAGTAACTTGTCTCTTCTTCCCCAGGAATCTCATCAGGACCCACATGTGTTGATTGGGAAGATTTCGTTCCTTATTGTTACTTTTCATGTTCCAAGTCAAATCTACCTCATAGCAAACACATCTTCAGTAAAGCAAAACACTGTGCTGTCGTGCAAAATCCCCAAAATTATCCTTAGGCTGGAACCCATTGTTACAGCCACTGTGCCAATTCATCTCCCCTAGGCTAATCCGCTTGCCTTGTTGACCCTCTACATTACAAAGCACGGTGTCTTTCTCCATGGCAATATTTTCAAAATACGTGAGACAAAGTCTCACCAGCCTCCTTTCTTGTACGGAGTATTAGGGCTGTACTTCATTGAAGACAGACTCATTTGTTTTCCAGCAGTCTCTGATACTTTGCCAATACCTTAATCCAAATGAATCCACTCTTCTCAGGTCTTCCTTATTTATTGTCCAAATTTTAATACTTATGAGGTGGTGGAAAATATCATGGCTTGGGCATGCTCTCAAAGTGGCATCTTCAATCTGAAATGTTTCAGTACATTCTCTGAGTGCAAATTGTAAAGAATTTCATTTTGCTTCATTCCACAATGTCAACGTTCAGGGAAGGTGTAGCAAATGCATCCCGTGATACATTGCATTGTGTAAATCTTTAAAGTGTTGATGAGCAAAGACAGCGTTTGAAGACTAAAATACTGCTAACCCAGCCGTGGCATTTTTAATCACCTCGTATACATGTCAAAACCGGGCAGTGAATGAGGAAAGCAAGCGGGAGAATAGTTAATTCATTTGGATTACTGATTTAACAAAGAATATTTAAAGTGGCACAGGCTTTCAGAAGAACAAACAAATCTCTTTTTCAAGAAGTATATTCTGAATGCTTATTAGAAAAAGATTGGTGAGATTTATTTTCATGTAATTTATATGTTTTATCCCAATTGAGACAAGCTCTCAATTAATGGCATAAAGCAAAACATGTCCAAACTATTGAATGGGAAAACAATTTGCTTACATTATAACTTAAAATAAAAAGGATATAGAGAAAGTTCCCACTGGCTTCTCCAGCATTTTTTTTTCTCATGGAAGAACACTGGTTTTGTTTGAAAAATCAGTCTACATAGTCTTTATATGTGACATATTTCTAAGCTGTTTTTCTGTCTGAGGCACTATAATTCAGGGATTCAGATCATAGGCTTTAGTTAGGGCTAGGTAAGATTTTAATTCTTTTCTTGGGTTTACAAAAATATTTCTATTTGACTCTCAGAACTTCAGTTAGTTTGTCAATAATCACAGTTGTCTCCCAGTCTTTGTGAAGATTGATGCAGGAAATAGTAAAAAATCTTTAACATACCCTTTGGCACATAGTAACATTTCATACACAGAGTAATTGTATTTTATCAAAATGAATATTCAATGTTCATTGATAATTTAAATTAAATTATTCATAAATAATAGACTATTAATAGTGGGTTACAAAAAGGCCAAAAGGAAATTATTTATTGGTAAGCAGACATAAAATAAGGCTAGTACTGAAATATTGGCTTACCTGTCCACAGATTCATAGCATTACATTAAATTGGCTTTATGCCAAATATTATATGAAGCATATTTTGAAAGATATTATTATCTCTTTGTCACAGTATAAATCAGTAATATTAACAGTAACTGATAATTATGCAAAAGGTAAATAAATATGTCATTCTAAACTTCCTAATAGGCCCATAAAATTTTACTTTGAAGAAGAGTATTAATTGCTAATCTATAAAATGAACAATGGGAGAATGACTAGGTTTTCTACTCCAGTAAAGAGTTGCAGTCTCTGAAGTTCAAAGGGGCAGTTCTATCTTGTCTTCTAGGCTCGCGATAAGTCAGAATTGACTAGATGACAGTGAGGTTGAGTTTTTGAGAAGGAGAATAATTACATCAAGAAGGTATGCACACTTTAGAATAACCAAACCCTGGAGGTCAAAGAGCAGCATTTACCCAAGAACAACTATTAGAGATGAAGAAAGAAGGAAGGAGTAAAACAGTAAACACTGGGATAAAGTGCTATAAATGATGTTACATTGTAGAGTTTACAATAAATGACATGAAGCAAAAAGTGCTGGAATTGTTAAATAGAAACTGATGTAGCACTAAAAATTTACCTCATTCATAATGAAATCTTAAAAATTAAAATAGTAAGAAAAAAGAATAAAGCATATATTTCAGCAAAGAAAGAAAATAGATATCTTCTTGGTATTAGATATGCTCAACTGGAAGCATTTGAGAGGCTCGTTGTTATTCTTTATCTTATTTTTTTTTCTGAATCTCTTAAAATAGTGGTAAAACTGAAGTACCCAGTTGCCCAAGTAAAAGCTTGTGTAAACAAATATTTAAGTCACACATCAATATCTTTTTACCTTTTTTTTTAAGGAACCCAAGAATATAGTTCATAGATTTTTTTCAAAGAAATCTTTTTTTTTCTTTTTTTTAAAGCATTATATTAGGGGCTCATACAACTCTTATCACAATCCATGCATATACATACATTAATTGTATAAAGCACATCCTTACATTCTTTGCCCTAATCACTCTCAAAGCATTTGCTCTCCACTTAAGCCCTCTGCATCAGGTCCTCTTTTATTTTTGCCCTCCCTCCCCGCTCCCCCCTCCCTCGTGAGCCCTTGATAATCCACAAATTGATATTTTGTCATATCTTGCCCTATCCGGAGTCTCCCTTCCCCGCCCCCTTCTCTGCCGTCCATCTCCCAGGGAGGAGGTGACATGTGGATCCTTTTAATCAGTTCCCCCTTTTCAACCCACTCACCCTCCACTCTCCCAGCATCTCCCCTCACACCCCTGGTCCTGAAGGTATCGTCCACCCTGGATTCCCTGTGCCTCCAGCTTCCATATGCACCAGTGTACAATCTCTGCCCTATCCAGTCCTGCAAGGTAGAAATCGGATCATGGTAGTTGGGGGGAGGAAGCATCCAGGATCTGGGGGAAAGCTGTGTTCTTCATCGGTACTACTCGCAGAGGGGTTAAGGAGAGAAGACGGGTAAGTCAGGGTGCGATGTAGTATCGATGAGGAACAAAGAAATCTTTTTAATGAGGTCAAATTCTAATAGTTTTGGCTATTTATGGCATATGAAAGATTGCTATATTTAAAATATTTTCATTCATTTAACAGATTCATAAATCATCTTCTGTGTGAGACAATGACTAGACACTAGAGCTTGAACAATGGATAAAGAAATTTTGCAATATGCTAAGGATTGCAAGGAGCACCTGTGATGTTTAAGTTGCATATCAATTTGGTATACCTGTGGGAAAATGGAGGGGAAGTACAACCTCACAATCAAGGCATAGTCTAGGAATGTCTTCTGAAGGTGTGGCCTAATTATAAAAAATACTACCGAGGACTGGTCTCTCTCTCTCTCTTGTCCATTTGTTTGCTTGCTTACAGAGCAGGTGGCCCTCATGACCCTGGGATATGATGGCATCCTGCCATATTCCTGCCAATCTTAGGTCTGTGTGACTCTGTGATCTCCCAGCTTCTTCCTTTGGCGTCCTGCTCCATTGACCAGCAGTTTTATGAGTCTGGAGGCGGCCCCAGCTAACGTCTGACTTGAGTTGCGATGTACTGTGCCACTTCGTTGATATAAATTTCTTTCTTGATATAAAATTTTCAGTCTACATATATGATTGTCACTGGTTTGTTTCTCTTGAAAATCCAGTCTAGTAGAAAACCTTTAAGTAAATTTATATTGAATAAATATGTCTAATTTCTGTTAACAAAGTAAAAAAGAATTTTAATTTAACATTAAAATTTACATTTAGATTATTCGGTGTGTTTTCATTTGACAATCAGCTAAAAATATATCATTTACATTTTTAATCTTATACAATTACTGAAATTATTTACTAAAAACTATATAGCACTAAAATATCATTGATAAAATCACCGGTCATATGATTTGATCATATACTAAGATATCTGTCTATTGGCTATGAAATTGCACTTCAGCAATCGAAGACATTTATCTCAAACATGTATTTTTAATTAGCATAATAATTAAATTCAGATAGTGATTTTCTCCCAACTTGCTCAAACACTTCATGGCTCATTGATTTAGACACTTTGACAGTATTAATGAAAAGTGACACCCCTAGAAATATGATATGTGTGTGGTTTAACTCCTCCAAGACACCATCCCCTGCTCTAGAGTGATCTAAAGATAAGAGGGCTCACTAGACTGAATCATTCTGTTTGGATTTCTATATACTTACTAATATGTTCATTTTTCATAATTATCTTAGAAATGAAATGTAAATAAAATACAACCATACCCAATCACAGCAAACTGCACAGATAATGATATAACAAGAGAATGAAGTAGTTGTAGGGCAATGATCATTAATTTACAATTTTAATCTTTTCACAAAGTAATATGTCATATTCTGTGACAACTTCATGAGGATGCAAGGAGCTTAAACACCTCAATTAGATCAATTTGTGTACTATAGTATCATATTCTATATTTATATTGATATTGCTGGAAAGGAAATGTATTTTAAATGTTAACATTTTAAAGAAAATATCAGACTTGTGACAAGGTTTTTCTTTGAAATAATTAACCATATAAAATAATAGAAATAATAGTTTTAGAGTTTAAGAAAGCTAGATTCAAATATCTTAGATAACAGTTTTATAACTTTGGACAACTTTCTTATTTTGTAGATTAAATTTTCTTATATGGAAAACAAACAAAAATGAATAAATGAAAGAAATTTGATGACACATTTCATGTTTAGTAAATGGTAAGTATGTTATAATATTGTCAGGCATTAATTGTTCTTTTTGCTCACATACAAGAATAGTTAGAAATTTTTAAATCTTTATATGCACAAAAGAATTAGAACTCTTCTACTAAACAAATATATGAAATCCAAAATTCTAAAATATGTTGATTATGCTTATTCATTATTTTTCATGCACTTGTATACTCATACTCACTTAAGAGCGCATATAGGTATAGAAATGATTTCTGAAATTTATATGAAAAGTAAAATTTGTTTTTAAAATTGTCTTTGCATTCCCTCACAGAAGGGTCACAAGTAATGGACAAGCCAGCCATGGTGCAGTATAGCACCAATGAAACAAACATTCCTCTAGTTCTTTAATGCTTTCCCCCTTCCCCCACTATCATGACCTCAGTTCTATCTTACAAATCTGGCTAGACCAGAGCATGCACACTGATACAGATAAGAGCTCTCGACACACAGAATCCAGGACAGATAAACTCCTCAGGATAAGTATTAAGAGTAGTCAGACCACGAGGGGAGGGTGAAGTTTTGGGAAAAATGGAAAGAAAGTGGGAACCCACTGAAATGATCAATGTACAACTCCTGACCCCCTCTCAGGGTGACGAATAACAGAAACATGGGTGAAGGGAGACAGTGGATGATGTAAAATATGAAAATTAAAATAATTTATAAATTATCAAGGGTTCATGAGGGTGAGAGGGTGTGGATGGAAGGGGGGAAAAAGGGAGCTGTTACCAAGGTTTCAAGTAGAAAGAAAATGTTTTGAAAATGATGGCAGCTTTTATACAAATGTGCTTGATATAATTGATGTATGAATTGGTATAAGAGCTGTAAGAGTCCCCAGTAAAATGATTTGTTAAATAATAAAAATAAAAACTGTCTTAGATAAAAGGGAAAATGTCCAAGTCAAAATATATAGAATCGGGGGTCCTATAGGCTAGAAGATAAACAAGGGGCCATCTAAGTGAAAAACATCAAAGCCCACAAGGAAAAAGCACACCAGTTTGTGAGATCACAAGGCATTGAAGAAATCAGGTATCAAACATCAAAGACTAAAAAAAAAAAAAAAATGAGGGGGAGTGTGGAATGGGGACCCGCGGCCCGTCTATGGAAAATTGGACATCCCCTTGCAGAAGGGCTGTGGAAAGGAGACAAACCAGTCAGGGTGCAGTGTAGAAATAATGAAATATGCAATTTTTCTCTAGTTCTTGACTGCTACCTTCACCCCACTATCATGATCCCAATTCTACCTTACATATCTGGCTGGACCAGAGGATGTTCGCTGGCACAGATAGGAACTGTAAATACAGGGACTCCAGGACAGATAAACCCCTCAGGACCAGTGGAGAGAGAGTGGTTAATCAGGAGGGTGGAGGGAAGATGAGGGAGAAAGGGGGAACAGATTACAAGGTCTACATATAACCTCCTCCACGGGGGATGGACAGCATAGAAGTGAGTGAGGGAGATGTTGGATGGTGTGAGATATGACAAAATAATAATCACTTATAAACTGTCAAGGTTTCAGGGGGGAGGGGTAGAAAGTAGGGAGGGGGAAAATAAGGAGCAGATGCCAAGGGCTCAAGCATAAAGCAGACGTTTTGAGAATGATGATGGCAACATGTGTACAAATGTGCTGGACACAATTGATGTATATATGGATTGTGATGAGTTGTCTAAGCCCCTAATAAAATGATTAAAAAGAAAGAGACATGTTTCATGTGCTCATCGGTGCTTTTTAGTGATGCATTGTGTGTATGTGCCAGAGTTTACTGCTCCACTCGTCTACCAATGGAAATTTAGGTTGTTTTCAACTCTTTGTGATTATGAATTGTGCTTCAATAAACATTGACTGTCATGGTTTATGTCTTACCTCTTCTAGGTATATGCCCAATAGAGGGATAACTGGCTCAATTTCCATCTTTTTACAAGTATTCTCAGATCGCTTTCCATAGTGGCTGTGCATATCTACAAGAACACCAGCAATACAGAAGAGTTTCTATCTTGCCACATCCCCTGCAACATGTGTTGCTCTCTGATTTTCTGATTTGGGCTAGTTTCAAAGGTGTTACATGGTATCTGATGATTGTTCTGATTTGCATTTCTCTGAATGCTAATGATCAGGAGCATTTTCTCATGTTTGTTGGCCATTTGGGTCTCTACCCTAGTGAAATTTCCTTTCAGATCTTTTGCCCATTTCTTCAAAGGGTTAACTGTTTTCCTCTTTTCGTAGAAAAGGAGGATATTGTTGATTTTTGTAATAAGCCCTTTGTCGTTTTGTTGCTAAAAATCCTCTCCCAGTCTGTGGGTTGCCTTGTTACCCTCTTGGTAAAGTTTTTTCATGCACACAGGTGCTTTATCCTTAGTAAATCCCACTTGTCAATTTCAGGTTCCCTTGTGTGTGTGTACCCTGCCATATTGCAGTTAGCCTTTGTATTCCCTGGTCTACGGTTCTTAGATTTGTCCCGATTCCATTACCAATGGTACTGATGGTTTGGGGTTTTACTTCTAGGTCTGAGATTCACCTGAAATTTGTTCTTGTGCATGGGGTGAGATAGACATCTTTAAAAAATATTTCTACAAGTGGATTTCCATTGTTTCCAGCACCACTTTTTAAATAGGGCGTCACCTGCCCACTTGACCCTTTGGGGGCCCTTGTTGAAGTTCAGTTGTTTATATGCTGATTTTTCATTTCTGGATTTTCTGTTCTTTTCCATTGGTCTGTGTATCTGTCATTATGCCAGTACCATGCTGTTTTGACCACTGTGGCCATGTAGTGGGTGTAAAAGTCAGGTAAATCAAGACTTCCTTCCAACTATGTCCTTCTTCTTGAGGAGTTCTCTGCTAATTTGGGGCTTCTTCCCCCTCCATATGAAATTGGTGGTCAGTTTTTCTAATTCTTTGAAGAAGGTTGTTGGTTTTTGAATTGGGATAGCATTAAACTTATAAAATGCCCTGGGCAGGATAGACATATTTACTATATTGAGTCTTCTGATCCATGAGCACAGGATATTCCTCTATTTGTGGAGGTTGCTTTACAGGTCTTTTATTTCTTTGGTTAGATACATCCCTAGATATTTCTGTTTGTTTTGGCTGTTGTGAATGGCACTGCCTTCTTAATTGCTTCCATGGTCTTGTCCAACATATATAGCAAGCCAATGGACTTCTGTTTGTTAATTTTGTATCCTGCCACTCTATCACTGTCAGTACTCCAGTTATGGAGTTTTGGGGATTTTCAATGTACATAATCCTGTCATCTGCAAATTAGGATAATTTCACCTCCTCCTCTCCCAGTTGGATACCTTTGAGTCCTTCCATTGTCTTATGTTATTAGCTAGGACAGGACTTGCAGTACAACATAGAATAGAAGTGGGAACAAGGGACATCCTTTTCTGGTCCCCCTTTTCAGTGGGATTGATTTAATCTTTTGTCCATTGACTATGATGTTAGCTGCTGGCTTTTCATAGATAGCTTGTATTAATTTGAGGAATTTCCCATCCATTCCTATTGTCCCGAATGTCTTAATTAGGAATGTCTTAATTAGGAATGTCTTAATTAATGTCTTAATTAGGTTTTAGCTGTTGTCAAATGCTTTCTCTGCATCTATAGATATTATCGTGTAGTTCTTATACTTTTTCTTATCAATATGGTGTAAAATATTGATGGATTTTTGGATGTTAAACTATTCCTGCATACCTGGGGTGAATCCTAACTAATCCTGATGGATGATGCATTTTTTAAACTTTTGTATTCAATTGGCCAGTATCTTGTTGATGATATTTGAATCTATGTTCATTAGATATATTGGTCTATAGTTCTCTATTCCCGTGGGATCCTTTCCCTGTTTGGGTATCAAAGTTATACTGGCTTCGTAAAATGAGTTTGGGTGTTTGCCATCTTTTCTCCTCTCTGAACTACTTTATAGAGGATCGGTGTCAGCTCTTCCCTGAATGCTTT
The DNA here is from genome assembly GCF_050624435.1 of Tenrec ecaudatus. NCBI lineage: Eukaryota > Metazoa > Chordata > Mammalia > Afrosoricida > Tenrecidae > Tenrec > Tenrec ecaudatus. The sequence goes on along the minus strand of NC_134533.1, from coordinate 101,396,157 downwards.
GTAAAATTCTCTGGTGAAGTCATCTGGTCCAGGAGCTTTTTTTCTTGATAGGTTCTTGATAACCATATCGGTTTATTCTTTTGTTATGGGTTTGTTTAGGTTCTTGACCTCTATCTGGGATAGTATAGGGATGGATTGTTTTTACAAGTATTTGTCCATGTCTTCCACTTTGTTGAATTCATTAGAGTACAGACTTTCATAATACTTTTTGATTATCATTTTAATCTCATTAGGGTCTGTTGTGATTCCCCTGTTCATTCCTCATCTGGGCTATTGTTGTTTGCTCTTTCCTTTTTTTGGTTAGGTTTGTCAGCAGTCTTTGATTCTGTTGATCCTTTCAAAGAACAAGCTTTTTACTGCATTAATCTTCTGGATCATTCTTTTGTATTCCTGGTGATTCAACTCTGTCCTGGTTTTTATTATTTCTTTTCTTTTACTGTTGCAAGGTTTGTTCTCTTGACTCTGTTTTAGTTGCTGGAGGTTTTGTAAGGTGTATCCATCATAAGTCTCTCTTCATTTTTCATATATGCCCTTATTACTATCAAACTACCCCTGATGATTGCTTTTGCCATATCCCATAGATTTTGATATGATGTATTCTCATTTTCAATAACTTCTAGAAAGTTTCTGATCTCCCCTCTAATCTGGGTCAGTGCCCACCATGTAGCAGAAGATCATTATTCATCCTCCAGTTGTTTGCCCTTATTTTTCTGTTCACCCTTTCTTTGATCTCCAGCTTTATGGCATAGTGATCCAAAAAGGATGTCTGGTAATCTCTGTGTATTTGAATTTACTAGGGTTTGACTTGCATCCAAGTATGTGGTTTATTTTCGAATATGAGTCATGCATGCTTGAGAAGAATGTGTATTCTTTCACATTTGGATGGAAAGCTCTAAATATATCTATCCGGTTTAGTTGCCTAATTGTAGTGTTTAGCTCTATATTCTCTTTGCTGAGCTTCTTCCCAATGATCTGTCTTTCTCTAAAAGTCGTGTATTAAAGTCACCTACTATAATTGTTGAATATGTGATATCATTTTTCATGTTTTGAATAGTTTGGTTGACAAATGTCTTGGGTCTCTCATTTGGTGCATATATATTTCTTAGGCTCCCTGGTTCCTGGTAAAGTGATCCTTTGAGCATTATAAAGTCCCCTTCTTATCTCTTTTTATGGTTTGAACCTTGAGATAATATTTAACTGAGATTAGGATTGCAACTCCTGCTTCTATTTGAGTTGCTGTTTGCCTGGTATATCTTCCGCCAGCCTTTTATTCTTAGTTTATTTTTATCTGCTAGCTTAAGGCAGGTTTCCTGCAGGCTACGGATAGATGGGTTATCTGGGTTTTCCAAGCCAGTCTAAAAGCCATTTTATTTTAGTGTAGGATTAAAGCCATTGACATTTAGAGTTATCACAATCTGTGGATTCACTGCTGACATGCCTTTTGATTTGGCAATTTTCCTATCACCCTTCTTATTACTGTGCTATGTCTTTGTGGGGCTTCTTCATTGCCTTCCCCCTTCCCCCTCTGTGGCCGTGTTATCTTGGTGATTGGTATTGGTTTGTTGACTTCTGGTTGGAATTAGGCTATATGGTGTTTGTAAGGTTTATTGGGGCACAAAAAAGAACCAAAGATCCAATTGGCAAAGTTTTAGAAACAGGCTTTATTGAGAAGCTTGCGGGCATGTTCAGCAACTCAGGGTATTGAGCTATTGAAGCCGCAACCTACAGGTGCTGAGGCGAAATTTTATATGCCTGAGAGAAGGCAGAGGGGTGGGGGGTTCCTATTGTTAGCAGGTGCAGCTGGCGAGCTGCCTGGAATACCTGGTTTTCTGAGCACATTCCTTGCTGACCATGGTCATCCTGCCCTTTTTTTGTGGTTATTCCAAGAGGGGTGTTCACTGAAGGAATGGAAGGGTAGCAAGGGGTGCATTTGAGAGCTAAGATGGAGGTGTTGGATTCAAAATGGAGTTCCTCATGCCAAGACCATGCGGTGTTCTGTTTATGCTTGCTGGATGTTGGTCTTCTGGCCATAGTGAGTTAACAAGGTTATTCTGAAGGTTGTCTTGCAGCATATTCTTTAAGTTTTTCCTTGTCCTGGAAGACCCTTATCTCTTCTTCTATCTTAGTAGATAATTTGGCAGCGTAAAGGATTCTAGGTGAGGCCGTTTTTTTTCTTTCAGTTTTTGGAAGATGATACTCCACTATCTCCTCCTATTCATGGTTTCTGTTGATAGGGCTGAGCATATTCTTACCTGAGAGCCATTGTTTGTGACTCACTGCCTCTCTCTTGCTGCTTGGTGAGCTCTTCCTGGGGTTTAGTCTACTTGGTGTCCTCTCTTCTCCCAGTATGAGTGACTGATTCTCATTCACTAGGTTGGGGAAGTTTTCTTCCAGAAATTTCCTTGTTAGTTTAGCTGCTGACTTCATTGAGTCTTATTCTGGTAGTCCAATAATTTGGATGTTGTTTCTCTTCATAGAATCAGTCATTGATCTCAGGTTTTCTTCCGCCTCTTTTATTATTTTGTTTGATTGTCTTTCTGGTTTGCGGAGGTCTGCCCAATTGTCTTTGAGATCACTGATGCAGTTCTCAGGCTTCTATAGTCTGTTCATATATCTGTGATCTTGTTGTACAGCGTCTGCTTTGTCACCTGTTAGCTCCTGTATTTCCCTTTTGGTGCACGGATTTCATTCCCTCTATCGTGGACTTCATCCTCTCTATCGTGGCCTTCATCCACTCTATCACTGCACCCTTAGTTTGTGTAGCTCCCCTCATCTGCAATATTACTCCAAGCAACCTTCTGAAAATTTCCTTTTGTGGAAGATCCACGTCAGATTCTTCTATGAGTGTCCTTAGCTCTGCTGCTATGGTTTGTCGTTCTTGTTTTCTTGTTGGGAGTGATGCAGTATGCTATTGCTTAAGTGATGATTTTGAAGAGTTGGGTGCCATATTTCTGGGAGACCAAGAGACCCTGCATTCTTTCACTTTGTGACTTGAACCAGTATTTTCAAGGGCTGCCTGTGGCCTACTATGGAGGTGGGTCAGGCTGCTGTGTGGGCAGGTACTGAGGTGACACAGTGGTCAACAGCGATAAGAGGTTGCATTCACCGGTGGGGACAGCTGTGGGGAACTCAATTTGACTGGTGGATAGCTCCCAGTACAGTGATGGGGCTGCAGTGATGGGGTTGCCAATGGGTGGGTGGCAACGCATTGCAGGTCTAAGGTGGTGTCACTGGTGTGAGCTCGGGGAGCTCCCAATACCGGCTTACTAGTCCCCTGAATTCCGGATCTATGCTAGATTTAAGGGAAGGGTACCCTCTTGGCCAACAAAGTATGTTTTACTTTTCCAATCACTGTGTGCAATGGGAGCGACAGGGCAGCAATGATCTCCAAACTGCAATAGAACCAGGCAGTGCCTATCTGAGGCTTGGGGCTGGGCACTTGCTAGGAAGGCTTGCAAAGACCCAGTCTGTGACTCAGGACAAGGTGGCTCACAGAAGCCCTGCAAGGTCCTGGTTCCTATCTCTGCTTCTCTGCAGCTCCTGACAATACAGTAGCCTGCAAGGACCCTGTCCACAACTAGCACTCGTTGCAGTTCAGGCTGAAGCAGCATGCGGAGGGTCTGCAAGGTCCCAGTCATAATTCAGACTTCCTGCTTCTGGGGCAGAGTGAGGGTGCAGTGTAATTTGCTGGGCTGTGAGGTGTGGGGGCTGCCTGAAGCTGCCTAACCAGGGAAATCCTGGGTGGGAAGTGTGGGCGCCACTCCATGTGGATGGTGAGATGCCGGGGCTTTGTTAAGCTGAGGTGCCCTGGAAGTGGCAGTGGCTGGGCCCCGCTGACCGGGTAGGTATGACTATGCAGTGAGTGGCGGTGACCCAAGCCCTGGTGTTGGCTGCACCCCAATACTGGTGTTGGGTGCACCCAAGCATTCAAACCTGCTGCGGATTAGGCCCTGGGGCTCTGGGTGGCTGCTGGGAGGGACCAGAGTTTGCAGCTGAAATCACTGCTAGCCCCTTGTACAAAGGGGAACCATAGGAGATGGGCTCGGCTCCCCCAGGTGGGAGCCATGAGGGGACAGCTGCTATGTGGTGGTCAGACCCAGGCTTGGGGGAGCACTACACGATAGCCGTCTACTTCCTGGGGTGGCGACCAGGCCATTGGGTAAATTGGGGGGAGAGCACTGGCTGGTGGTTAGGTGCACAAGGGTTGCACAGCTGGTGTGAAATCTCTGGTATATGGGCCCAGATCTCTGGAGTTTGAAACAAAGCATATGCAGGGGTCCCCTTGTGGGGACCTGTCCACTCACCAGAACATTTCCACTTGACTTCCAGGACATCAGCCTCACCGGAGCTCCCTGTATTGACCACTTACCAAGGTGCTACCTTGAAGTCTCCCTCAATTTCATCTATTAAAATATTTCTTCATTTAAACTTTCTTCTTGGATATATAGCTACATAGTCTATTTTATCAGAAATTTATCTGCGAAAAGGTATTCACTTTTTAAAATTTAGTAGAAACTTGATAAATCTATAAAAATGATATACAATTAATATGTGGAAGTTTATGTCTGTGAGACACTCCTTTGAGAAGAGCCAGGCTGCCAAGATTCCCTCTCTGCCCCCCTAGGAAGTCAGGGAATTATGATGCAGTCGGATATTCATTAATAGAGTAAAAATATCCCTAGACTGTGTGCATAAAAGAGCTGTTAGAGGGATTTGGTTTTTTGTCCTTAACAATGGTGCATGTAACACACACATACAGTTCAATTGAATAAACTTAATGGGCCAGAGAGAGACCCACAGTATCAGTCTTATTTAAGCTGCATTTTCAAGGTGCACAAAGGCATGTGAAGGAAAGAGTATCATCTCTGCCCACACAGACTTAAAGGAAAGGTTGTTCATGCTGGACATTTCCAGGTGTGCACTGTCTGAATCTTGTAAGTAGTAAGGCTATTTTTCATGTGCCAACATGTGTTCAGGATCTGATGAGAAGGACAAGAAGATTATGGACCAATCTATATTCATTATTGGTGTTTTTTTTTACAGACATACTGGCTACATATAAACTGGATACAAGAGCAGATTTAATATGCTGCCTTATGATTACCGGGTAATTGAGCAGGACCTATTGACCTACAATGTTTATATTTACTTTTATTTTTGTTTGAGAGTTTTAAAATAGTGTCAGTACAATTATAATTTCCACATTCTTCAAATGAGACTGCGCCACTTCTAAGTTAATGTAAATTAGTATAACTTGGGTTCATATTTTAATTTGGGCTGTTTGTAGTTATCTTATTGATTTGAAGGAATCCATTATGCTTAATTAATATTAATGTCTATATTTTCTACTCATTAAGGGATTCTATATATTCCAGATTCATAGTATTTTTCTTCATAAATAACAAGTTAAGTTCATTGACATTACAATGACATTACAATCATGATGTTGCTAAGTTTATCTTTACATTACATGTGCAAACATAAATCTTCATTTTTTTATTGTTTGGAGAAATACCCAAATATTTATAATAATACTTTTATAATTATGTCTAAGCTACTTTATTAGTTAAAGGGATGTTTATATTAAGAGTTAAAAAGCAAATTTATTTTCATTAAGTACTACTTCATCAATTGCCTAATATTAGTCATTCTGCTGCTTTGAAATCACATTCTTTAGGAGAAGGATAGATAAAATAAGATACTTATATGAACATGTATATATACAAAGGGACTTCAAAAAGTTCATGGGGAAAAATCCCATTATCTTTTAACTCTATTTTTTTCATGAACTTTTAAAAGTTCTTTCATATAAACAGCAAAATGAAAGGAGGGAAGAACAAGAAGGCTGAAAGAAGTAGAGCAGTATAATTTTAAGTAGTGATCAATTCTATTCAGAAAATAAAACAAACTTATATAGTATATAGTATAACTTATATAGTATATATAGTATAGTGAAGGGGAGTGGAGTTGTACTGTAGATAAAGTGACTTTCAAAGGCCTTCTGAAAGGTGACATTTGGCATAGACATCATTATAGACGGATATCCGGTAATGGGCAAGATGAGGGACATATATAATACATGCAAGCTTCAAGTTGGAAGTCACTGATAAAGTATTTTAATTTTAGTTTGAGTGGATATGATAGGTAGGTTTATTGTTCCAACCTGACCAATAGGAACCTGTGGAATTAATAAGGTTGCAGTTTGGTTGGAGGGCAAAGAGATAAGTAGCTTGGCAAGGCCCACCTCTCTCTCTCTTGCTCTCTGGTGATTGGACCAACATGTAGTTGCTTTAGCTAGTTTTCTGCCTTAACTTGTGAGCTACACTATATGAGGAATAAGCCAATCCATTGATCTTGCTGCTAGAGTTTTAGGTTCCTTCGAGACCTGCTTTGCCATGTTGCTGATGTGTACATTACTTGAGCTTGAGGTTGGTGGATCCTGTTTGAATTGGATATACCATTGCTAAGTGACTGAGCTGTTGACTGTTGGTGATCTGCCCTACTGTTTGCTGCCTGTGGGCATAATGCTTGCATTACCTGAGGGAATACTAAGCTGTGTTCTTCCTTGACCTTGGACCCAGCAGCCCTTATGAGTTGAAGGACTTTCAGTATATTAACTATTCCACAGATGTGAGTTGAACTGAGACTTCTGTACTGCTGTGTGAATTAATTAGCTGTTATATTCCTTTGTTATATATATATATATATTCATATGTCCTGGTTTTGTTTCACTAAGAACACTGCTAATACAATGGAATTAAGAGACCAAAACCCTGATATTTATTGTATACAGTGAGGTGGAATGGGAAAGAAAGTGGAAAGAAGAAGTCTGAGAAATAAATTTTCAATATCACTTTCGTTTTATCAACAAATGGTTTATTCAATAAGGAAGATAGGAGAAGCGTGATTCAAAAGTGTTCAATAAACGAAAATAGATTCTTCTGCTTTAGGACAGCAGCTATGGGACAACACAGTATAATCAGATCTTAGTAAACACTGCTTCATCTGCATTCTCTTCAATTTTATTTTTATTTCCCTCCTTTTTAAATATACACTTAGACTCATCAGATGAAACTGGATTGAGCTCACATCAAAATTCGGGGAGTTGGGCAAGAGTCAAAGAGACCGACGTTCACAATACAACCTCAGATCAGCGAATATCAGCATTCTACTTGCTATGCTGTTGTCAGTGCCTTCAGGTCAATTCCAACTCACAGTGGGTAACCCTAATATGTACACCCGACAAAACATTGACTAGTCCTGTGACATTGTCACTATTTTTGTTTGCGCCGAATTCTGTAGCCACTGTTTCGATCCATGCTGTTGGGGGGCACCGTCTTTTTCATTACCCTACCAGTTTAACAAGCATGGTATGATATCCTTTCCAGGAACTAGTCTCTCCTGATAACTTGTCCCAAAACAAAACTATAAAACAAACCCACCTCCATGGAGTCCTTCTGATTCATAGTGACCCTATAGACCGGGTAGAACTGCCTCTGTGGGTTTCTGTGACTGTGACTCTTTGGATAGAAAGCTTCCTCTTTCTCCCATCAAACTTTTGGTGATTAGAACAGCTGACCCTGTAGTTCGCAGCCCACATGTAACCATTACGCCACTAGGGCTCCTTAATATACCCAAAGCTTATTTTAATGTACATTTCAATACTCCCTTCTAAGAAGCATTCAGGCAGTACTTCTTCTAAGAGAGACTTGCTAAAATGAGCCTAAATGATATAGTCTGTACTTTACCATTTGATTTACACATCATATTTCATAGACATGTATTCAAAAATTTTTCTAATGCCATATAAAATCTATTAGAAATATACTCAGGAAATTATTTTAATTGTGTTATCTTTAGAAAGAGACTCTAAATTGCCATTCTACATAGCCCTCTAGAAAATATGTCTCACACATTGAAAAATATGACCCTGAGGTTTGTAGTGGAAATTAAACATCATGTCCATGCTATGGGATGCCATGTTAGAGATTATTGGTACGTTCACCATGCTTTCTCCATGGCAGTATTCAATCAATATTTCCCTGTCTCTTGTCCATAAGAATATGTAAAATTATTCATTTCCTTTTTATATCATTATGATTTGTTCTTATTCTTTTATTATTCTTGCTCCCTTCCAGATTCAGAACCTTGGTGAGTTTGGGTGAGGAGAATTGGCAAAGGGGATGATACGGAATGTGTAAAATTTCTCATGGCACACTTGACCTGTTTATTGCCATATATTTATCTGAAAACTAGATGATGTAGAGGTAAGTAAAAGACATCATTAAGTATTTGATAAATATTAATTCTATGAAAGATATAATTTTGACGTCTGTAAATGTAACACCATAGTCAGATGCACATGATCTTCCTTCAATGAAAATTGCAGAAAACAGACACAGCGGGAAAACATCAAACTTGAGTTTATTAGAAATGAATAAGTGAGGCCAACACCAACAGAGAAAATATACAGGTGAAAACCACAGGAAGAGATGAGGAGCCCCAAACTGGAGGAGATCAAGAGGAGCAGTAAACCCTCTATAGGCCCACCAGGAGCCCTGTGGCCCCTCCCGTAGCTCCTGGAGTATCCAATTGTCAGGAAGATGAGCTAATCCCTTATCCCTGGCTTCCTACATCATCTCAATGAACAAAACCTGGGCTATAATCTAGTCTCCCAAGAGGATGGTTGCTGCCCTCCATGCCCCAAAGGAAGAGTGTGATCTCTGAAGGTGGAGCAGACTGGAGGGTCTGCCAGGCAACTCAGGAAGAAAACAAAAGGTAGACTGAATCACACCAGGTCTTAATGCTCAAAAAGGGTACGGGTCTGTGGTAGTTAGACAATTTCATGTGAACTTGAAAAATAATAATGAAGGAGTGAAGCCTCCTTGTGGACATGGGGATTCTGTGACTTCTTCTCTTCCTCCCTGGAGATGGTACACATTCTCTCTCTGCTTTACAAGCCTTTTGACAAGCCACACGGAGCCAGGCTGGTGGCAGGCAGAGCCCTGGAAATGGGTCCACTACCATTGGACCCACTGGACTTTCTGCCCACACGCCTGTGATCGTCTTGCATTTGGCATCATTGTATGCCAGGCGTGAGTCTGAAGAGGAATTCATGGGCTAATATTGGACTGATGAGTTAATATCGAACTATGGACTTGATCTGAACTGGGATGTTTTATTGATACATAATTACTTCTTGACATAAAGTACTCTTTTGCATATATATGAGTGTCTCTGGATTTGTTTCTCTAGTCAACCTGGACTAACACAATAGCCATAGGTTCCTGCTTGGGTGGATGTCACTAAGCTCCCTCTCCTACATAGTTTCAGGGAAGCCTCAGAATGGCTAACGCAGCCCCACCTCAGGGAACAAACTTCCCAATAGCTCTACCCCTTTTTCTGCTTAGTTTTTCTCCCACTTCCTACATTACCCCCCCCCCCCTTCTTTTCTTCTGGATTTAGTTTAATAACACAGACCTGGAATGACAGAACCATCCTTAGCAACCACAGAGATTCGTCTCAGGAAGGGATTCATGAGAGAAGACAGCAACCAGCTCAGGTTTGGGATTTTTTAGTTTGTCTGCTTATCCCACCCACCAATCTAAATAGTGGTCTGAGTGACTTAAAAACAAACAGAACCTATGAGGGAAAGTAAAATTAAAATGGACTTTTAGTCTTCAATGGCAAACCAGTTCATTTCAAACAAACAAAAAGGAGAAAGAAAAGTAGTCCAAGTTAGGCTTTTCCATCTCAACAATGCACCTGCACCTGTGCGTTGAGAGTAGCAAGGTTATCTGTGATAGTCTGGGTACATAGAGAAGCAAATCAACAGAAACTCATGTATATGAGAGAGTTTTCTGTAAAGGGTAAATGCACATCAAGAAAACATCCCAACCCAGTGCTGCCCAAACCCACAAGTCCAACATTAACCCATATGGTCAACACCAAGCCACAAAGTCCTCCTCTGTCTCACAAAACACACAATATGATGCCGACTGTAGGTGGAAAGCTGTATCAGTGAATGTGTAAGCATCTCAGCGCTGGTTGGGGTCTCCACACGGCTGCTCCAGCACCCAGGGCTGCATTGGGGTAGGTCCATGTGGCTTCTCCTCAGGGATGTCTTGCAGAAAGTAAGCCTAGCCAGCTGAAGCAGGGAACCGGCTAATGCAGCTGCACCGTGGTCTGACCATCAAACAAGAGACCCGGAGAACTAGAGAACTAGAAAGGCGAGGCTCACTGAGCCATTTATATCTCTGCCCGTCAATTAAACCCACATGTGTTTATTGGCCAGGTTGGCACAATAAACTTCAACTAACTCATTGTCTTACAAGGAATTCAGTGGGAAAGTTTACCTGATCCAACCTGAAGTCCTGCTCTTGTCCCATCAATGTCTTCTGGTTCCCCAAACTATTAAAAAAAAAAAAGGGAGAAAAACATAAAATTGGAAGAAGAATGTGATGTAGTCTCTCCAAGATGACAGAATTGCTATTTCAATGCGGTGTTAATTGAAGAACGCTGAACTTTTGGGTGAAGGGTTAAAACCCCAAACTCAAGCGGCTATCATGGAATCAATTCCAATTCATAATGACCCTCTACCATCAAGGAGAGCTTCCCTTTTGTGTTTACAAAGCTGCTCAAGGTGGGTATAAACTGCTGAGCTTTCTGTTAGTCGCCCTTCAAAGAACCCCCTATGACTTTAGAGCTACATTGGAAAGAGTTCACTCACTAACTGTCATCAAGTCAGTTCTGACTTCGAAGCCCTACAGAAAAAAATAGAACTGGCTCTGGGTTTTCAAAGCTACAACTCTACTAGGGAGCAGAAAGCATCTTGTTTCTCCCGGAGCTGCTGAGGGTTCTGAAATGCAGCCCTTGAGATTAGCAGCACAATGCAGGGTGCACTGCACCAGCAGCGCCCCCTGGGGGAGGTGGGAGGAACTGTCACGGTCAGGAGCTTATGGACTTAGATGGAGACTGTGAAGAAAAAACAGCCTCACCTTTTGCTATTTCTGCATAATAAAAGTTTTATGGTTCATTAGCAACAATTTTTATTTACCCTCTGAATTCTGGTTTTCTACTTTATTTTTGTGACCTAAACAAAATAAAACATGCCAATACACCTACTTATGCTCCCTTTTTTCTCATTTAATCCATAAAGAGTTCACTGCAATATGAAAGAAAGAACTAAATAACCACTTGAAATCTAGTTGAGAAAGATTAGTCGTATTAGAAAAACCTACAGATAAAAATTCCTGGGTTCTGAAGCATATAAAATCATAAAAGCCTTTGAGACAAAAATAAAAATAATTGCACAAGCAAGTTAATGGTATCTAAATAATATGCCAGTAGTGATGGGTAATAATAGATAATCTATTAGTAAATAATTTCCTCTGAATATTAAATATGAAGCATAACAAGAAATAGCTATAGCAAATTTTCACAATTTTTTGCTTTAGAGCCAGCTCATAAAGTTTTGTTAGTTAAGTACATTGATGACATGAACAATAAAATGCATCAAATTATCATAAAAGTGAGAACAAAATATCACAGTGAACCTATTTTTGCTTTATCTGTCAGAGTAGTTTGGTGCATATCCAGCAGAGAGTCATGAAGATTAAGGAGAGTGTGAATGGACATTAAAATCATTGTATCCAAAGGAAAAGAGCAGTGTTAGGAAAAGGTAACAGGTTTTGGAAGTGGCGCCAGTTTGACTTTTGACCATATTGTATAGCAATATGTTTTCTTTCAGAGACCGAGAAAGGAATTCAACTGCAAGAGATTTACTTGGAAGTGCAAGGAACAATGGAAATGGAAATGGAGAAAGAACTATATAGCATACTTATTAAACCGACTCTTGCATTAGGGGAAAGCTCTGGAAAATTGTGCAGAACATGTGTTTCAACCTATCTTTTGAAAAATTAGGAAGCTGAGGTTTTTATCAGAGTTTAAAAAAAACACCCACCAAACTCACTGCAATGGAGCAGATTCCAACTCATGGTGACCCTATTAGAAGAGATGATCTGCCCTGGTGGCTTTCTAAGACTAATTCTTTATGGAAGTAGAAAGACTGTTTTTCCCTTGGAGCAGCTGGTGGTCTTGAACTGCTTTCCTTGAAGGTAGTAGCTCAAATAATAACCACATACGTCACTAGGGGTCCTTTTTAGTTTCTTTCGATTGGAGTAGTTGGAAGTAAAAGAGCAAATTAACAGTTCCTAAGGATAAGGGTAGCAGGACACTGACGGCATCCTGCTAGAGTGACCTTGGATATTTATAATTTTATTTACCTTAACAATATATTTATTTAAAATCTCAAAAATTAAATAAATGTGTTTAAGGACCATACATTAAATAACACATCATTTTAATGGGGACCTCGAACATCTAGACTCAAATTCTCACTGCCATCAAGTTGATTCCAATCATATCAAAACGCACTGCTGTTGAGTCAATTCAGATTCACAGTGACCTTACAGGATGGAACAGAACTTCCCCTGTGGGTTTCTGAGACTGTACTTATTTTATGGGAGTGGAAAGTCTCTCCCTTTCCCACAGAGTGGCCGGTGGTTTCAAATGCTGACATTTCACTTATCAGCTCAACGTGAAAGCCATTATGCCACCATAAGGTCACTCAAATACTGAGGTTGGCTTATTTGAATTAAAGAACTTTTTTTGTACCTCAAGTAGTCATAACATTTATTAAAGATAATGCACAAATTTCAACTGCTGTTACCTGAACACATCTAGGAATGTTGAATCCCTTAGTACATGATTACATATATCTGCTGGTACAGTTTTGTGTTAGTCTGAGTAGGATAGGGACACAAATCCATGGACACACATGTGTATAAGAAAGAGATTTAGATACAAGAGCAATTGAACATTGAGAAAACATCCCAACCCAGTCCAGTCCTAGGCCATAAATCTGATATTAGCCCATATGTCCGATACCAATACAAAGTCCTCTTCAGACTCATGAAACACATGCAGTGAAGCCAAATGCAGGACGATCACCAGCCAGTGGGTAGAAAGTCTTTGGGTCCAGTGGCGTTCTAAGCATCTCAGTGCTGGCAGGGGTCTCTCTGTGGCTTCTCTGGCTTCCAGGATCTGGTTCCATCCATGTGGCTTGTCTTCTGCAATATCTCCCAGGGAGTAGCAGAGAGAGAGAGGTGTCTTCCGCCTCCAAGGAGGAAGTACCAGATTTCTCAGGGAAGGCCACGCCCACAGAAGTCTCATTGGCTATCTCCAGATTGACTCCACCCCCTACACTCTTAATACTTAAATTGACACCAAATTAGGTAACTAGCACAAATTTACATCAAGTTTTACACTTATTCATCTTTGCAAAGACATTAGGTGCCATGAAGTCAGGTTGAACGCATAACAACCCATGTACAATACAGTGGTAGAAAGCTCCACAGTCACATCATGTTTTGCTTGAGCCTATTGTTGCCACAAGTGTTCCAAACCATTATTTGAAGGGCCTCTCCCAGATTTTTCATTCTTTCTTTTTTTTTTACTGACTCTCAACTTAACCCAATGTGTATCCTTCTCGAGGGACTGATAATGTGAAAAGCATATGAGACAAAGTACTTCAATCGTCCCTAAAATGGAGCACTCTGGAGTTCCGGAACACTTGAAATCATTCAGAAACTACAGACAGAACAAGAGGCAGTCATTCAAACAGAACAAAATGAGACCACTTGGTTTTCAATACAGAAACATGTGCATCCAAGTTATATCCATTTACACACTTATTCCATCTATATACTGATTGAATAATCTGAGATGCTTGACTAGATGAAGATGAATTTGGCATCAGGATTGCAGGAAGATTAATAAATAAACAGATGACACAACCTTGCTTGCTAAAAGTAAAGAGGAATTGAAGTATTTACTGATAAACATTGAACACTAAAGTCTTCGATATGGATTGTAACTCAATATAAAGTAAAACAAACTTACTGCTATTGAGTCAATGCTGATTCCTAGTGACCTGCTAGGAGAGGATAGATCTACTGTGAGTTTCCAAAAGTGTAACTGTTGATGGGAGTAGAAACTCACTCTATCCCTTGCAGATCTACTGGTTGTTTTGAACTACTGACTTTGAGGATCACAGCCCAATGTAGCGTCACTATGCCAAAAGGGCATCTGCACAACCCAAAATAAAGGGAAAAAAATTCTCAAAGCTGGACCAATAGATAAACAACATTCATGTTTATGGGGGAAATTATTAAGGATATCCATTTACTTGAATCCACACTTTTAACCTCTGCTGGAGCAGCAGTCAAGAGAACAAATGCTATGTTACACTGGTCAGATATGGTGGAAAATGACTCTTTGAAGTGTTGCAAATCAAAGGTATGCCTTTGAAGACTAAGTTAGAACTCACCCAAGGCTCATTATTTCTCAATTGCCTCTTACTGATGCAACAGCTGGAAAATGATAAAAATAAAACAAAAAATTGGTGCATTGGAATTAACATACTGGCAAAGATTATTTATGCCAGGAACTAGCAGAAGAATGAACAAATCCATGTTGGAAGAAACACAGCCAAAATGTTATGTAAAAAGTGAGATTTACAGTATTTCTTTTTTCCCCAAAAAAGTTTTATTGTCACATATTAACATATCATACAATTGCCATCACTCACATCAATAAGAGGTATGCACTCATCAATACAATCAGTTTTAGGACAAGCTCTTCATTCCTGTACTCATTGTGAGTTATTAGCTCTCCATTTCTCCCCAGCTTCCCTTGCCATTCCCCTGAGGAACCATCAATCCTGTTGTTTTCTCTACAGATTAACCTATACTGTATTTCATATGCAGAAGAACATCTTAAAATAAACATACAGCATCTCAACCGGCGTCTTCCTCATAGATTTTGGTAAACCATCAGTGTTTTTAGTGTCTTTCTCCCCAAGCTTCACCACAAGTTTATGTTTGCTTTTGATTCAATTTTGGAAAAATACATGTTCTGATGGTGTCTCTGTTCAAACTGATGTCTTATATTTTTTAGTGTCTTAAATTTGGGTTTCTATGAGTCAGAATTGACTTAATGACAATGAGAACTGCATGTCATTAGAATTTATTTCATTCTCTTCTGGTCCTATAAGCCTTTTAACTCTCTTATTCTCATAATAGTGTATATGATTGTTAGGTGGCTTTGTGTCCTCTAAGATAGGGAGCTGCTTCATGCACAACAGCAGAATAAAACACTCTCCAATCCTCTACCATCTCAGTCCATTGTGCCAATCCATCTCATTGATGGTCTTCATCTTTCATGCTGCCTTTCTACCCAGCATCTCCAGGAACTTGTCCCTCCTGGTAATCTGGCCACACTATATGAGAGAAGTTTCTCCATCTTTACTTATAGTAAACATTCTTCACATACTTCTAAAGGACAACTTTATTTACTTTTTCTGGAATTCCACAGTATATTTAATATTCTTTGCAAGCATCACACTTTGAATGCTTCAATTCTTCTTCAGTCTACCTTACTCCTGGCCAAGCTTTCCATACACAGGAGGAGATTGAAAATGCCTTGGCACACATCAGCATTCCTTAGTCCTCAAAGTGATATCATTGCTTTCTTAATGCTTACAGAGGCCTTTTTTTTCCCAGAATTTGAAAAACAACTTTATTGACATATAATTCACATACCACACAATTTTATAGTTTACATATATTTAAAGGACTTGTACAAACTTCACCACATTCAATTTTAGAATATTTACTTTAATCTTTTACCCATTATTATTAGCCTCCCCCCTTTTTTTTTTTGTCCCAACCACTTAAGAAAAACATCCTGGTCCTATGATAAGTAAATCTATAGAGATACGAAGGGATTGGGATATAAAGATGTTTATTGATGTAGAACTGCCAAATGCAATATGAAGTTTGATATTTTGCTGCTTATGGGTATTGGTTGTGAGTTCAATAAAATGTACATAAAATGTTATCTACAGACATTAAATTATTTTCCTATATTTTAAATGTTAATTAAATATCTTGCTTTCTTATTTGGATTTTATGTAAGGCAGGGTTCTCTAGATAAACAAAACCAGGATGCTTATGATTAGATTGATAGAAAGAATGATAATAGACAGATACATTGAGGTAGATAGATAACAGGTAGATAAAAGATAGAAAATAGATAGATAGATAGATACATATATAGAGAGACAGACAGACAGACAGACAGACAGACAGATAGATAGATAGAGAAGGAATATAACAAATGATTAGCCCACATAGAAGTAAAGAGGGCTCAGTTCAACTGACCTTTGTGGAACAGTTAACATACTGGGAGTCGTTAAACTCACTTGGGCTGCCGGTCCAAAGTCAAGGAAGCAGACAGGGGAGTATTCTCTCAGGCACAGAAGTCAGGGTGTGCCTGCAGGTTGGCACTGCAACAGTCAGTAGCTGGGAGCTTAGCCCCGAGAGATGCACAGGTGGCAGTATCCAGCAGCCTCAAGCTCAAGTGGCGTGTACTCCAGCAGCATGGAGAAGCAGGTCTCTAAAGAGTCTCAAGCTCTAGCAACAAGATCCACAGGTTGGCTTGGCCCACAAGTAGTGTAGCACACAGGTTGAAGGAGAGAGGTATCTAAAGCTTCAGCAAGCTGATCTGATCACCACGGAGCATAAAGATGGGGTGGGTCTTGCAAAGACATTTATCTCATTGACCTCCAAACAAGCTTTGACCTGATTAATCTCCACCCACATGTTTCTATTAGCCTAGTTGGCACAATAAACCTAACTACACAGACTTTAATTCCTTAAGATCAGGTACTCCCTTCAAGGTATACCAGTAGTTTTCATAAGGTGAAGAACTGCTTTGCTTTGTTTGGTTTTAATTATCTGCATCGCATCAGTATTTAGTGTGTATTTGGATTCTGGATAGCTTCCCAGGAATGCTTATTAAATTGTAAAATTCATCTTAAAGCCCTTACAATATTTAATATGATAAGGAAACTGCTAGATGTGCAAAGCTGTTTATTTAATTAAATGCCACTCGATAGAAGAGTCCCATCTGCACTATGTCTTTTCACGATGTGTGACTAATATCACTATTATGTTCCTTTTCTTTAATAATGATTTAAATTAAATTTCCCATTTTATAAATCTGTAACTACAAGTTATGCTTTGCTTCAGGGTTGCTGAAAACCATAAACAAAGCCCCGAGGAGCACATTCATTTTGTGGTTAAACATTGAACCGCATCGCATTGCAATGGAAGCTCTTACACAGCATGAATGGAACTGCTTTCTTGTTGAATAAGTGCTTTTGCAGTAAGATAAGAGTAGATAATTCTATTTTCAATGTGATATGCAAAGAACCTCTGTTCCTAAGAGTGAACAGCTTAAAAAATGTGGCATGGATTGAGTTTTACATTCAAGCAACTATTTTCCGACCTGACAACCAGAGCACTGGTTCTGAGAGGATGTCAGTGTTAGCTCAACACCATTTAAAATGAGAGAATTGCTCTTTTTTGTTGCTTTGTTTTTGGCAAAGCAATAGTAGATGTAATTGGCATGCAATGATTTGTCAGACCGCCATGATTTATTTAACAAATATTTACTCATCCGCCTTTGTGGTTGCTGGTGAAGAAATTGCAGAAGTAAGAAAATAATAATGATCATAAAAGAAAGGACTGCTCTTATGGAATTTCCCTTTTATATGTTGGGTAGTGCGTGATCGCGGCTATGAAGAATTATAGAAAAACAGTGCCTGATCCTACAGCGCCCTTACATTTACGGGTATGTTTGACCTCATTGTTGCAGCTAGTGGGGAAACCCATCTCTTCAAGAATGGTCTTTTCCCAGGATCTTATACTTCACTAAGCATGATGCCTTTCTCCAAGGACTGATAGCTCCCGACAACATGTCCACAGCAACCAAGTCCATCTTTGCTTCTCAAAAGCATAGTGGGTGCACTGCTTTCAAACAGACTTGTTCGGCCACCAGTAGGAAATGTCATGGAGTGATAGGGAAGCCAGGTTGCACTGGATTCAAAAGCAATGGAAGGAGATGAAATAAGTAAGCAGGAACAGGCAGGTCTTCGAAGGGGATTTTAAAGAATGGTAAATAAATTGAATAGCAGGTAATAGAATTGGATCTGTAGTCAATAAATCATTTTCTTAGTCTTAACATTCCTCATAAAAATTAAAGCATATTATAATGCTCAGAGTGGCCCCTGGAGAGAAAGGGACACACGAAGGATAACACATTATTTCAGCACCAATCTTCTTGAGTCAGAGAAATGGTGTCATTTAATCCTTTTTTGAGGGCTTTATCATATCTAACAGAACAAATAATTCATCAATTGACAACAAAGAAAGGCAAAGAGCAAGTCTTCAGGTGCAAGGACATCGGTATATTTTGTTGCTTGAGTACATCCAAGCGTTTTTTGTTATTGTTATTTTTCTGATTTTTTTGCATCTTTATTTCTTTCACAAGTAAAATTTCAGCGAACTTATGAGCTGACAAGGGGGAAAGGGAGATTCAAGGTGATGCTGGCAGTTTTACAAGACACGTGATTGTCTTACATAATTGTCTAAGTGAATGAAGGAAAGAATGAGCCAACGGTACATGGTGACATTATTTTGAGAGAGAAAAATAAATATGCAAAGGTCTGCTAGAGATGATGATAAGAGATATTGTGGAGTCAGGTCTTGGTGGCCAGCAATAAGACTTCAAGGACAGCAAATTCCAAAAACTTAGCAGTAAGAGTCTAATAGTATTATCCTGAACATAACTCACTTCTGTCAAATTTTTCGCTGTGTATTTCCTCTCTTAGAAAATTCCTAAATCTGGGTATCTATTCTTCAGGTAAATACAGTGATGGCGTCCAAAAGAAATATTTTTCTGCTTATATCAACCAGAATCCATTTCTGTTACTTGGTTCTAGTAACTCTTTTCAGAATTGTAGTTATTAGTTTGGAAAATTCAAGAACAATAGACAATGCCTGGGCTCCCAAATGGAATTCTGAGATCACTTACCTAGCCATAGATAGTCTGTCTTTAACAAAATTAGCTTAATCTACATAAACTGTTTCAATCTCAGAGAGATCACTTCCTGACACAGCCTGTAATGAATGTGTCTAAAACTATGAGTATTAAAAAGATACCAAGTACAATATTCTGGAATTTAACCATCACTGTCAGACATGGAACACAATTTTAATTGAGTCATACCATCCACATTGCTAGGTAGGTCAAGAGAGAAATATATTGACTCTAGTGAGCCATGGCATATCATTCACTTTGCGAGACAATAATACCGAAAAATAAGTACTTGAAATATCAGTATGAACTATTATCAAATAAGTTTTCATACTGTGGTGGCTTTCATTTTACTGTGATGCTGGAAGCTATGTCACTGGTATTGCAAATACCAGCAGAGACACCTAAAGATAACATGTTTCAGTAGAACTTCCAGACTAAGAAAGACTAGGAAGTAGGAACACATTGTCCACCTCTGAGGAATTAGCCACTAAAAACCCTATGAATAGCACAAGAAGCTTGTCAGATGGGAGATATTCAGTAAGATGATCAACACAGTGATGAGCTCCAACATAAGCAATTGTGAGGATGACTCCAGACCGGCCGGCAGTGTTTGGTTCTGTTGTACACAGGGTCAGCATCCATGCAATGGCACCTAACAAAAATAACATTGGGCTGTCTATTATCTATCAGCTATTCATATTTGCATGTACATACATATATGTAGGTATGTGAGTGTTTATTCCCTATTCCCAGAGAACTCCTGAATGTTGCATCCCTTTCAGTGTGTCATAGAAAAGTTAGGAAGTTTAGTGTGATTCAAATCCAGCATTTTACATGTTGTTGCATGTCATCAAGTACATGCAGTTGTACTATATACAACAAATAAAACTTGCCCAGTCGTGTGTTATCCTAACAATTGTTCTTATACTAAAGCCCATCAATGTAGTCACTGTGGCAATTCATCTTCTATAAGGTCTTGCTCTTTTTCACCCTCTACTTTATCAAGGACAATATCCTTTCCCAGGGATTGATCTCTCCTGATAACATGTCCAAATTATGTGAGACAAAGTCTCTGTGACCTAGTTTCTAAGGAGCATTGCAGCTGTTCTTCTTCCACAACAGATGTTAGTTTTTTGGGTAGCCTACAGTATTTTTTATACTCTTCAGTGGCATCAACATTTCTTTGTTTTTCCATAATCAATGTCCAACTCTCACATTCAGAGGAGATTATAGAAAATACCAGGCTTGTGTCAGGCTTACCTTAGTCCTCAAGGTAACATCAATGCTTTTAAACACTATAAAGAGTTATTCTGAGGCAGATTTACCCATTTTCATGTGCTGTTTGATCCTGGATATTGCTTCTGTAAACCTTGATTGGGGATCCAGTTGTAAGATAAGCAGAAATAATAACAATGTATTACTAGTAGGTGCTCTTAGTCAAGTCATAATACTGCTTTCATTATGTGAAAGTACTAGTAATTGTTTCATGAGCTACACATTCTATATAGTCCAGTAGAATCAGATTACTTAAAATTTGGCCCATTCCCCATAATATCAAGCATTGATGCTATCCATAAAACTTATAGTGCCCAATTCCTCAGAAGTAGACACCTAATCCTTTTTCATCAACTTTCAGCCATTCCAAGAGGTAGTATGTGAGCAAGAACCAATGGTATGGAAGCAGTCCAAACTATACTGACGGCATTAATCAAAACATGTCTCCAGGACTTGCTGGAACGCCAATTGGAATGTTCCACCAAGCTGATGAAGCACTGGAAACACTCACTCATCTATGCTAGAAAATTTGGAAGACACTATTTGGCCAATGGACTGGAAGAAAGACATATTTGTACTAATCCCCAAAAAAGGGACCCAGTAAATAAACTGAAAATTACAGAACAAAATAATAGATGTTGCATGCAAGTAACATTGTGCTGAAGATCATCTAACAATGGTTGCAGCAGTACATTGAGAGGGAATTGCCAGAGATTCAGGTTGGCTTTAGATGAGGACATAGTACAAGGGATATCATTGCTGATTATCATTGCTGATGTCAGGTGGATCTTAGCTCAAAGCAGAGAATAGCAGAAACATTTTTACTTGTGTTATATGGCCTACGAAGAGGAATTTGACTGAATGGGTGATAACATATTATGGGTATCCTTGAGAAGAATGTGAATTCCAGAACACTTCATCAGGAACTTGTACATGGACCAAGATGCAGTTGTGCAAGCAGAACAAGGGAATAGTGCATTGTTTAAGGTCAGGAAAGGTGTGTGTCTGGTTGTACCCTCTAACCATACTTATTCAATCTGCACGCTGAGCAAAGAATCAGAAAATCTAGATTATATGAAGAAGAATGTGGGTGGCATCAGGATTGGAGGAGGCTTTTGAACAACCTGAAATACACTGATGGCAATCTCGCTGCAAGTGAGGAGGACTCGAAACACTTGCTGCTGAAGACCAACGATTTCAGCCTTCAATCTGGATCACTATCCATATTATAAGAAATCCAATGCAAGAATATCAAAATTACGATCCAAAGTAAGAAGAATGAAATCCTCACTCCTGGACCAATTAGTAACATTAAGATAAATGGAGAAAATGTTAAAATTGTCAAGGATTTCATCTTGCCTGGATCCACAATCCATGTTCATGGAAGCAGCAGTGAAGAGATCAAAGGACACAATGTGTTAGGTAGGTGTGCTGCAAAGGACCTCTTTAAAGTGTTGAAAAGAAAAAATGTTACTTTGAGCCTGACCCGACACAGTATTTTTAATGGCCTCATCTGCATGTAAATGTTGGGCACTGAATAAGGAAGATTGAAGAAGGAAGACTGACACATTGGAATTATGGCGCTGGTGAATAATAGTGAAGAAGTATAGCCAAATGCTCCTGAGAGACAAGGGGAACAAGACTTCATCTCATATAGTATGGACATGTCAGAAGGGACCAGTCCCCTGGAGAAGGACATCAAGCTTGCTAAAGTGGAGGGACAGTGATAAAAAGGGAGACACTAGACAAGATGGATTGGCACAGGGGCTGCAAAAATGACTTCAAACATGGTAACAACTGTGAGGATGGTGATGGATCAGCCTGTACTTTTCTCTGTTGTACATAGTGTTGCTATGATTCAGAATTGACTCAACAGCAGCTAATAACAACGACAATCAAGCATTGAAACGTGTTATGGCAAACTGTACTTCCCATATAGCAACTAAGAAAAACACAAAATCTTTGAATATTTTGTAAGTCGATTTAGATGTCTGGAAAATGTAGCTATTATATTCATAAAGATCTATTTCATTTAAATTTATGATAGCATATGCACCGCTCTTTCAATTCAACTTGGAATCCACAGTAGACTGTGTTGAGTCTTCTGCCCTATTCTTCTTGAAATAAGTCTTACATGAATACCTGCATTCAGCTTTCTCTAAAAGGAATAGACTATGGTCTTTATTGTTTCTTCATTTTAAACCCTTTTTAAAATCAATTAATTCATTATTCTAATTATAAAAAGTGTTTATTTCAACAGCAAGAATATTCTCACTGCAAGTATAATCAATCAGACATTAAGTTGGTTTAAATTTATTTTTTCTTTTAGCTCCTAGGCACTAATTTTGCTTGGGGAGAAAACATGATATTTATAACATTGTAAGCAATAATTATGCTAGGATGTTTTTGTAAAAAAAAATGGATTGATGAAAAAAATCACCAAACAGAATGTGATTTGGCACTAGGTTATGGCCAATCTTCGTTAAGTGTGGACCTACATTATTCACAGTTTTTAATCAACCATTATTGTACAAAAGCTTTTTCCATTCTGAGAAGGATTTCATAACCTCAATATTACAGTTTTCTTCTATGTATCCCACTATACCCATCAGAGCTGATGTCAAATCCCTTTGCAAGAAGATGAGTGAATATTACCTGAGCCTGTACCCTGTACTGGACATGCTGCTAAGCGGTTTACATAAATCAACTCATTTAATGCTAACATATACCCCATAAATTCCACTATTTTCAATTTACTCATGGGGATTCTAGTTACAGTTTAGATAGCAAAAAGGAATTTGGGCAACAAATACCATCAATGTTATTATCAAGGTATTCTGTTTATAATACCATTCAGATCTTAACATTCTTTAAGTAAATAAAGAAACCTACATGAGTGTCTGTCTCCATTTTTGTTATTGTTGTTTAAAACACCCGAGGAAGATTTTAAAGAAAGTTTTAAAAAAAACAAGACAACATTTTTGATAGGAACAGCAGTGTTAGCATTTCTCTGAACCAATCTCTAGAACATATTTCGTTTCACTTTAAGTTTTCAATTTCTGTTGTCAAAAAGGTCCCCAGTGTTCAAAGACAAGAAAGAATTCCATGTTCAGCTTGAAAGGCCCCTGCACAGCTTACAGTGCTTGTGTCGTTTGAAGATAGGCTATGTCAGGGGAAAATCACTCTCCAGCCAGCTTGGTTTTTGTTTGTCTAAAGGGGGTCACTGTTCTTTACTTCCCTGGAGATAGAGCCTGCAAAAACTCTATAGAGCCAGGCCAACTCCAATGGCAGAGCAGAAAGAAAGCTATAAAGCCAGCTTGAAGTGTTATCAGGGGTCATCTTTGTTCCACGTATGTACTTGCGACGCACTCTTCGTCCTAAAGAAAACCCACGGGGAACGAGGTGCAGAAATCCTGTGGTTGCTGATCATTTGATGCATTCCCTCTGAGCTGAAGTGAAGCTTTACTTACTTACCTTTTTCTCTCCTCCTGAAACATTGGCCAGTAAAATAAAATGTGTATTTGTAATATGCATTCGATTTGTCCAAGATGTAATTTGATCTGAGATACGCTGTGGGATAAAGTCTTATGTTGACAACAAATAGGTGGGGTAAAAATGATTTATTATTTTCTCTGGATGTAGATCTGATGCGTGCAGAATATAATTCCCCACTTTAGATGACATGTGTAGGCAAATAATTTAAATGAAGTAGGCTTACATGTGATCATCTTGTTTTCGTTTGTGATATTTCACCAGAATCACAGAATGGCAAGCTGTACCTTCGTTAAGAAAATGTGCTGGTTATTACATTCTTTCCCTGCGTTATGCCTTCCTGAGAGGGAGCGATGCATAAGGGTGAAAACCAATGATTTGTAGAATGAAACTTGAGGACAACTCATTCTTTGAGCAATACTGATTTGGGCATAATGTCATGTTGATGGGCAGGGGAGCAATACTTTATTTTTAGTGGATAGACACAACCTAAGAGAAGGCTTCATCTATCTACTTACATATAAGTTTTCATGGGGCGGAAACACAAACCTAGATCCAAAAGTAGCAATATGAAGAAAGGCTCGCAAAGGTCTCTGGCAATATTCAGAAGACAGATGTAACTCATAGCAATGATCTTGCCCTAAAAAGAAGACATCGGTCTAGTCGTTCATTGAGAGAAACAATTTCACTCAGAACCTTGAGTGAAGGAAAAACTCTCAAATGAAAAAGCACTCTGTGTGCTGGGCTTACAAGTTTCCCAAGTTAATCCTCTTGAACATTTTTTTCCAAAGCCACATTGTCACGCTAAGAAATAGATGTTTATGCTCTTTTTGCCTTTTCTCTCAGAATGAATTTGTTTTTTCCCCTTTAGCTACTCCATGTTTCCAAACAAAGAAATGTGAGAAACCATTGTATCTTAAAAATTTATGTACTTGGAGGCATAGTTAGGTTTATTCTGTAGTCTGCTGAGAGATAACCATTATGAGCCACTTATTCAATAGATGAACACATTTCATTTTATGAGACAAATTCTCTTCTGAAGGTAATTTGCAGAATCTACTATGAAAAGGATATGTAAAGTAATTATAAAAAGTGTATCTGTGTCTCTTTATTTTTGTACTTTCCCTTTATGTCAGACATTTTGCTACAGTTTTCTCCACTGATGTTCAGAAATATTATCCCTTTTGTTTTTGAATTAAACAGAAATAAATATCATTTTTATTCTATTATAAAATGTTTGATTTAGAACAAAATGTTCTTGCATTGAGGGCGTACATTCTACCTTACAAATCTGGTTAGACCAGAGGATGTACATTGGTATAGATAGGAACTGGAAACACAGGGAATCCAGGACAGATGATCCCTTCAGGACCAATGCTGAGAGTGGTGATACTGGGAGGGTGTAGGGAGGGTGGGGTAGAAAGGGGGACCGATTATAAGGACTACTTATAATCTCCTCCCTGAGCGATGGACAATAGGGAAGTGGGTGAAGGGAGACATCGGACGGTGTAAGATATGACAAAATAATAATAATTTATAAATTATCAAGGGTTCATGAAGAAGGTGGGAGCGGGGAGGGAGGGGGAAAATGAGGAGCTGATGCCAGGGGATAAGTGGATAATAAATGTTTTGAGAATGATGAGGACAATGAATGTACAAATGTGCTTTACCCAATTGATGTATGTATGGATTGTGATAAGAGTTGTATGAGGCCCTAATAAAATGACTAAAAGAATGTTTGATTGAAATACATCTTGCTTTCCTATGTGAATCCTTTTGATGACTGAGCATGATTATTCAAATATAAACTGACAACTTTTAGAGGGGTTGACAGGTCTTTTATGTTGCTGTTGCTTTTCTGGGCAACACAGTCAACACAACCATGCTTTTAAAAACAGTGGTGGTCTCAGTCTTACTTACACTTTAGGTATACCTACAGACTAGACATTAAAATGACTTTGGATGAGCCCCCACCCCAGGCAAGGAAATTACCATTTCTAGGGATAAAGCTCCGGCCTGGCTATTTCAGAATTGTTCCCCAGGGATGATAATGTGCAGCAAGCCATTGAACTAGAGCTGTCAAGACTATCTTGCTGATCAAGATGATTATAATCTAAGTGAAATCATAGAGCTACTTGTTCCATTCATGCATCTCCACATCATGGCTGAGTAATGTGAAATCCATTTCTCTAGCATTTGTAATTACAAGCCAACATCAACATTTAAGGTCCACATGCATGTAAGCATTCCAATGTGATGAGCTGCCACCCAGCAACAGATTAGTAGAAAGGAGAGAAGGAATTTATTTGCTATTATTCTTATTTTCTCTCTCTCTCTCAATAATATTTGCAATCTATGTCAGTACATCTGGAGGACTAAAGCTACTAATACTGTTTTAAAAATCTATAAATTTCTTCCTATCTTTTGATTGACTACCAGAAAATATAAGTCATAAAAGGCCCTTACTAAAGACCAACTGGGATAATGACTATTTCGGTGGGAAAAAAAAGATTTTTCAGAGTTTATACATTCAAAATCTTTAGTTTTATTGTAGAGGGTCTGGGTCTTTTAAAAATTTCTCACTGAAAGTAATTACAAGGTTTATGGATTAGAATATAATGTTAAAGTTTTAAATCTAATTTACCAATCACTATCTCTTTTCGGGGTCCATACAGACAATACAAGCATGACTTAGCCGGATGCAATAAGGATTCCAGGCTGCGAAGTCTAGCTCAAGCTTCAGCTCCAAGTTCGGGAATATCCAGCGTAACCAGCTGGCTACAAATTGGTATTTCCCATGGAGTCCCTCAGGTTTGGTAATTCTGTAACTAGATCCACAGAACACAAGAAAGCACCACAGTATGATTACAATTTTATTAGCTCCAGAACCAGCAAAAATCAAAAGAGAATTCAGAAAGAATCTGTTTTTGGGGGAGGATTTCGCTCACAAGCGCTTTGAAATTTGATGTACAGTGATTCTTACTAAGACTTGGTTATATAGCTAAGATGACTGAATTGTCTACATTATGGTTAAACTCATACCCAGCTTCCAAAATTTGGACTGAAATCTCTCTAATGACATGGTTGGTCTTTCTGTCTCTGCCATTCTACATTCTGAAGCATCTTCTTAGCTTAAGCTACTAAGGTGCACACTTTCAGCCACCTTGTTACATAAGTTATCAATCATTTGAGAAATTTCAAGGGTTTAGAGGCTCTCAGAAACAAGGAACAAAGGACAGCTCTGGCTTTGAACTAAACCTGAATTATTTAGCATATACACTCACGTATACACAAACTTTATTTTCTTTCTTTTATTTGATTCTATCTGGTAACATTAAGTCAGATTTTGTATTCTCTCTCTCTCTCTCTCTCTCTCTCTCTCTCTCTCTCTCTCTCTCTCTCACACACACACACACACACACACACACATATTTCAATAAAGGAGCCCTGTTGGTGGGGTGGTTAAGTTATCAGCTGCAAACTGAAATGACAGTCTTAAGTTCATTGATGGGTTTTGGGGAGAAAAACATGGCAATGTACTTCCATAACGTTACAGCCTAGGAAATCCTATAATTCGATTCTGTCCTACAGTGTTACTGTGAGTCAAAACTGACTCGTTTGTGTGAGATTACAAAGGAATGGATCCCTCACCTGCATGACCTTTCCCGTGGCTGCTGAGCCCTCAGTGGTTTGCCACTAAGTAGCATCGTATTTATTTGTATTTTCTCAATGAATGTCAAGGTACAGCTGTGTTTTTTTTCAATGATAACTAAAAACATCATCCTGAAGTAAAAAAAAAAAAAAAACTAACTCGATGGCCGAGGGTTCATTTCTCCCATCACAGTTAACATGGGAAGATTCCCTCTCATGGTATCAGGAGGGGCCGGTTCTTGTGGAAGGCGAGGGTCAGGGAAAGAGCGGCAGAAGCTCCAGGAGGCCGATGGACGCAGTGACTGTACGAAGGGGCTGAAAACGTAACAATGATTGTGAAGTTGGCTCAGGACTGAGCAGCATTCAGTCTAGGCCACCACATATCTGAGCTGAATGATGGTCCTAACCCAAAATAACATAATCAATATTCAATGTTTTTAAAGAAACATCACTTTCAAGAGTCAACATAATGAAATGGGAAGAATGCATACTTAATTCCCTGATCTGCTGTATGTTTGCCTGTGGTCATGGGTAACTTAATCAAAATTAATAATTTTGTTTATTTATTTCAACCACAAACAAACAAACCAAGGAACCCAAAAAAGACTGTTGTTAAAATTAAATCTCTCCTGCTAATATTATTCAGACATTGTGGTAAAAAAAATGATGTAATTCTTATGTAAATACCCATGTGCTGGTGAAATGTTATTTATAATATTTTAAGTAGTTTTGAAATGAAAACAATCTAAAATTATGTGTGTTTATGTGCATTCTTCTTATCACCAATAACACATAATTGGGGGAAACGAGTTTATTATAATCATCAATTTATGTGTAAATAGCCATAAAAAAAATCCCAAACCAACAGAGCAGGTTACAATGGAGCACAGGCAGGAGATTCTGACTTTAATAAGAGAGTGAGTTCTCAGTGTATGGTATTAGAAGAAATGCTACCTAAAGTTTACATCAGAAGCAGATGAAAAAATATTTAAACCTATAAATTAAGTAAGCCTGTTGAAATTAAACTTTAAAAAAATCTAAATATGGCAGGGCCTACTGAATTCTTGAAATAATTCAACTAGGATGGTTAAATATGAAACAATTTCTAATAAAATTATTTTATTTTTAAGAAAAATAATTTCTGGGTCTCTTCCAAACATCACTTTCACAGGAATTGTCTTGTTACTATTTGCCCTCTTGTTGTTTTCCTAAGTGGGACACATAGCTAAGTACTTGAGTCCTAATTGATCGGTGGGTAGTTTGTTGCCTTTTTCAAGCATGATATTAATTTCCAGGGGCTTATCTCTATTGATAATTTGTCCAAAGTGTTATCATCTTTGAGATTCTGGTTCTTCCAAGACAGATTAATTTGTTCTGGAAGTTCATCGTACATACAATGTTGTTTGCCAACATCATAATTCGAATGCATCTATTCTTCTGTGAGCTCCCTTATTCATTCGCTAACTTTCATATACATGTATGACAATTGAAAAATACCACGGCTTGGCTCAAGTGCACTCTGACCCTCAAAATGATATCTTTGATCTTTAAAACTTCAAAAAATGTATTGCAAACAACAGATTCTCCCAATGCAATATATAGTTTGTCTCCTTGACTTCTGCTTCCGTAACATTAAGTGTGGATCCAAGCAAAATAAAAGCCTTGACAACTTCAGTCATGTCTCCATTTATCGTGATGTGGTCTACTGTTCAAGTTGTGAGCATTCTAGTTTTCTTTATATTGAGTGTGATCAGCAATCTAAGCTGCCTTCTTTGCTCTTTACTAGGAAGGGTTTTCAGCAAGCAAGTATTATGTTAACTAATTTAATACTCACTACAGTGGAATTGATTATGACTCGTAGTGATCTTATTGGGAAGAAGGCAAGTGACTTCTATGGTTTGTGAGGTTGTAAATCTTGAAAAGAGCAGGAAGCATCATAGTTTTCTTCAAAGCAGATGGATTTAACAACAGATTACAAATATATAAATTTTCATAAAGTCAAAACTGTAATTTTCCCCCCTTAATTAAGAACACTGTTAAAAGAAAGGGTCTTTCTTGTTGTTCTACACATTGAAACTATCTACTACTATGCGATCACTAAGCATAACAATAAAATGAAACAGAGAAAAAAAGAAAACCAGATCCACAACAAGAGATACACATGAATGTTCAGGGCAGCATAATCCATAATATCTTAAAACCTAGCATGAACTCACATGTTCAACACAGATAAGTAGCTAAAAAAGGATGTATTTCCATAAAAAATGTAATACTAGTTAGCAATAAAAAATAGGGGAAGGATTGCTGGTACATTGAGCAATATTAATGAATCTCAGAAACATGGCACTAATTGGAGAAAAAAGTACTTATTAGATGCCATTAAGTTGAATCCACAGTGAGCTCATGTTACCAGAAAAAAGCACTACTTGGTGCTGTGTCATCCTCAACATCACTGGTATATCTGAGTCCATTGTTTTCACCACATGTCAATGCATAGGCAGATGAAATCATGTCATTCTTTCCCTAAAGAGGATTCTGGATGTGCCATGTGCAAGAAAAATTGATCCATTTTTATGGCAGTCTATGAAAATATTCAATAATCTTCACAAAACCATGTCACTTTTCCTTATTCATGTTCTGACTCTCACATGTTTATTAGACTTTGAAATAACCATGGATTGGTCTTCCAAGTGATTACTTTTCACCCCTTCTTTTTTTTTTGATTACCCACCTCATCTTCACTTTATCCTTTTTTTGCAACATTTTATTTTATTTACAAAAATCATTTTATTTGGAGCTCATACAATTCTTATCACAATCCATCCATCCTTCCATTGTGTCAAGCACATTTGTATATTTGTTGCCATCATCATTTTCAAAATATTTTCTTTCTACTTGAGCCCTTGCTATCAGCTCCTCATTTTTTCCCTCCCTCCCCACTGCTCCCACCCCGCTCACAAAAACTTCATAAAATTTTTATCCCTTTAAAGAGGTTGCTTGTGGGGATTTTTTTTTCCAATGAAAGATGTCTTTTGGCTTTCTGACCGCTGCTTTCCTGGTGGTTGATGGAAGTGAAATGCAATCCTAATGCCATCTAGATTTTTACCATTTGTCACGATGTTGCTCATTGTCACGAGGATTTTGGTTTCCGTGTGTAGAGGTGCAACCTAGACTGAAGGTTCTGTAATCTTTGCTCTCCATCACCAGGTGCTCCAGGTGCTCCACACTGTCAGTCACTACGGTTCTGCCATCTGCATTCCCTGGGTCATGAGTGAGCCTTTATTCCATCATGATGCCGTGCTCTTTTCCATATAGTCCTGCTTCTCGAATTCCTTGAAAATCATATTGATTGAATAAGCTTGATAAAAGATATACTTTTTCCTGATTACATGGCATTGCCTTGTTCTGCTTGAGCTACTGTCACTTGGTCATGCTGCCCATGGGCACAATGAAATGTACTGTAAGTCTTATTCTTTTCAATATTGCCTATCATTCACTATGGTCAACAAAATGCCTTTGGATATTCCATAGGATGCAATTACACATCTTTCTGGTATTCTCAGCATTCAGTCAAGGTTCATTTGATATCCACAATGATATCTATACCCATTGTTCCATGTGCACTTCCGAATCTGGCTTGGGTTTCTGGCAGTAATCCTCATTGCTAGAAATGTAGCACTAATTATCTTCAGCACAACATCTGGTGGGGGGGCACTAAAATATAACTGAGAAAGAGCTGCCTCTTCAAAAGAGAGCCTACCTTAAAGACATGATGTAACAGAACTTTCAGGACCTTCATTTGCCAATGTAGCACAACTCAAAATAAAATGAAACAGCTGCAAACACCTAATAATAGTCAGAAATGGGATGTATAAACCACAAGTGAAGGAAAAATTATATGCTTAAAGATCATCAAAAAAGATATGCTTTAAAAGTCATCAAAAAAGATATGTTTAAATATCAATATCGTAGGCATTCGTAAGCTAAAATTAACTGATGTCAGCTATTTTGAACTGGAGGAATATATAGTCTACTATGTTAGGAATGGCAAACTGAAAAACAAAGGGAACACATCCATTATCAAAAATAACATTTCAAGACCTCTCCTGAAATACAGTCTTGTAAGTGACAGGATAATAACTGATTACCTATGTCATTAGTTGAATTGTGTCTCTTAAATAGATATGAAGTTGGTCAAGATCCTCCATTCCATGATATGATGTTATTATCCTCCATTTTGTGCATATAAAGAGACTATGCCACAATCAGGTAAGTGTTGGTCTGCATACTGCAGGATCAGCACTTAAACCTATTGGCTATTCCTGAAAGAATGATGAGTCTATCTGTTCCCATAAAGATTTATGGCCTCAGAAATCCTATATAGGGTCACCAAGAGTGGAACTTTACTTGCTAGCAGAGGGTACTTTGTTGCAAATTCTGGCCTCTATGTGTTAACCAGGGAGGATAATTATGGGATGTATATTGAGTCACATGCCTCACTCAAATCCACATCTGTCACACCTTTACAAGAGCCATACCTTTAGTCCTGTAAGAGATAAAAGGATAGAGTCTTATAAGAGATAAAAGAGGAAAGAACTTACTACCACCAAGAAAGAAGAATGAGGAACTACTCTAGAAACCTTGCTGACCTAGGGGAGGTTGGATGCCAACCACCTGGGCATCTCTGTGACACTTTAGACCCATAGATGTTGAAATGAGCTGAAGAGCTTCCTCTAGAACTGAAGGGAGAGATCGCGTTCCACTAAAGCTGGTGCCCTGAATTCAGATGTCTAGACAACTAAACCCTGAGAGAATACATTTATTTTTAATCCATCTACTTGTAATATTTCTGTTATAATATCAGATAACACAATCAAAAGTGCAGAATGGTTAATATGACTATTACTCAAATGTACATGGAAGCAAACACTAAAGTGGACACCACCTGAAAGTCTAAAGCTTGGTCTTGAATGTAAAGTAGCTAAATTGGAAGGAAGAAAGGATGAGATAAAACAGTTTAACAGAAGATCCCAAAGGGCAACTTGAGAAGGCAAAGTACTGCAATGGAATGTGCAAAGCCATGCATTTCAAAGCCAAAGGAAAGAATGTGCTTGCAATATCTCAAATTTACAGAACTCAACCTGCAATACTGAAGGTTTCTATGGGCAAAATACAGAGTCAGTATATCCTATTCATACATGCTGAATAATGTGAAAGACCAATGTCTGGCCAATCAAAGGCGGAGAAAGTTGATCCATCAGAACGTGGAAACTATTAAAAATAAACCAAAAAAAAGCTGGACTTCAAAAGCATTGTCTTAGTTTTCTATGACACACACACACACACACACACACCTGAATTCAGGCCTGAACTCAGTGGCTTAACGAACATAAACACTTGTTTCCCAGATTTCAGGGGGAGTTCTCTGTTGGTTTTAACTTCTTGTAGTTGCTAGCAGTCCTTTGTGTTCAGGGCCTGCAAATGGAACTCTGTTGGTCTTCACAGGGTGTCCTGCCTTCCCCCGCTGTGTGTAACTCTGCACCTGGTTTATCTTTCCATAAGCACCACTCAAACAAGACTCATTCTAGGGCCTACTGTGGAATGACAGGGAGTTCTCATGGCACAGTGGTCACAAATGAGCTCAGCATGCAACCTACCACCTGCTCCACAGGAAGAAGACGAAGCTGCCCACTTCTACAAATATTAAAATCTCAGACATCCAGAGGGGGCATTAAACTCTTGCCAGTAGTATCACTATGAGTTGGAATCAATTTCATGGCCGTGAGTTCAGGTTTATGGTCTGCTATGCCCTCATGAACTCAACAAAATGAAAGCTATATTTTCAAACAAGATTGTATGTACAATATTTATCTCTTGGAGGGGGAAGGTAATACATAAATTTAATTTATAAAGCATTAGACATAGCTTATTATTCTTACTAAATTGGTGGTATAAACATACTTTATCATTAAACTCATGATATTTGTGAAAGTGAATGAGAGATACTGCTAGTAATTATGTTGGAATAACAAGTGTTGCATGGGTCTGTCCTTGGAAAAAGAGAACACACGTCTCACATACTAATCTGCACCCTATACTATTGCTAATGTGACTTAATTCCTTTAGCCCACTCAGGTTATAAATGGTAAGATATTAAAACAAACTAATCCAACCTGGCTTGTGGGTGCCCTCTCAACAAATTGTTCCTGCTATCTGTCTCTCATTTTTCTTATCCATAAAATGAAAATATTGTAATCTTGTACTGTTGATTAAAGAATTTGGAATTTCACAGAAAAAAATTTCCTTATGTAATTGAATTTTGTTTCATTAACAAATGTCTGCTTACACAGGCAATAACAAGTCACCATGATTGAGCATCATCAAGTGACAATCTCTTCTGTTAACTCTAATATTCCTCATAAGGACATATTTACAACCAGAGAACTGAGGTTCAGAGAAACCAATTAACTGCTCATGGTAAATTCCTAGACAATAATGAGACTAGGTTTAGCTCGATGTTTTAATTTTGGTATATTTTTAGAAACGATGGGATAACTCAAGTATAACAAATAAAGAATAGTATAAGCATAAAGAAATTATGCACTCATCACTCAATCTTTAACAATAACGTGTTGCAAAATGCATTACAGTTATATTTTCTAAGAAACAAACTTATTATAGATTCGAATGAAATTCCTCTGAAATTTTCCTAAATAATATTTACTCTTATCGTCTCGAGAAATAATCTTATAGCATCTGTATTGTGTCATTTTGAGCTTGTAACATAATATAAATTGTTTGTTTTATTCATTTCCTAGAAATTTGCATTTATATACTCCTTTTCACATTTAATTCTCTGATATAGGTATCTGTGAATTACTCAGTGTTTCCTGTATCATTCCATTTTCCTTTGATGACATTTAAATTGCTTCTACTATTCAATAATTGCAAACATTCATGAAATGAATATCCATGTCCTTGTATGTTCTTATGTGTGTGTAGAGATGTGAAATTACTTTTTTTTTAAGCCTGAGCCTTTGTAACTCCTATCAAATGACTGGATGGGAATCTGTAAATAAGATGTGCAAGACTCAGGGATGGGTCCATTTTGCCATTCTGTTGGGCACAAGACTGATCCATATTGGACACAATGACTCCTTTTAGCATCAAGAAATAAAAGTCATTGGCAGAGCACATGCAAGACCCTTGCCTGAAGCGGTGAAAGCAGCAGAGACACCAGAGGACGCAGGGCCAGGACTGAGACTATGAGACAGAGGGGGGAGTTCCTAGGCCAGTAAGGTTGAGTGTTTGGGGACAGTAGACTGGCTTGTATAGTTGGGTGCCTTTGAAGAATTTTCTTGCACTGAAGGAGTTTCACATTTCACAGAGCAGGACAGCGACAAGGTTGTTTGTGGGTACGATCCCAAGGACAAGTGACACATGTCTACCTACACAGAGAAGAAATGCTGCAAACAAAAGGATTCTAATTTCACTGTTTTCTGGACAAGGGTATTGTATCCTGAATACTTTCTGATCTTAACTTGTAACCTGTTAACGTCCCTAATAAACTCCCACAACTGTGAGTATTATTTCTGAGTTCTGTGTAGCCATAGCAACAGATTATCAAACCCAATAGATTAACAGAGTCTCCTTGAAGGGATGATTGGTCTGTCCTCTGCCTCATGGGACCCATCCTGGGGCAGATGTGGAATTGGATTCTTTCTCCTTGTGCAGCTGTAGCAGGTAAAACAGGTCTCCATGCTATTTTCTCAACATATATCAGAATCTCTGAGCTGGCCGGTTTGCTAAGACTTCATATCTCTAGAGTTTATCCTCAAATTCTAATTTGTGGTTCTGTTGTCTGTTTCCCCAGATTTCTATGCAGGTTACATTATCCTTAGATTCTGCACTCCCGCCCCCCTCCCCAAATTAAAACACTCTAGAAAAGAACTTGGGAAGGAAGTAAATATCTTTCAGGCTTTGAAGTATAGTTTGCATAATTCCAGCATAAAAGCACAGGAACTCTAGTATCCAACTGTTTTCATGTTCCCAGCTCTAGTATCAAGCTTTTTTTTCATATTTTCAGCACTAAGAAGCAGCATCAGTTGGGCCCATAACCACTGGTGGTCTGAGCATCAACCATGCTCACATCCACCCACCATGGTCAGAGTACCAGCCTTTCCTTAATCCCTATTAGTAGTTTACAAAGGAAACCTCGCATACTGGATAAAGGCCATTCCAAACACATAGTAATACTTAGGAACACAAAGAGTATATGTACAAACTTGTCCCTTACTTTTCTATGGCTTCCAAAGTTTCCATCTGGGGCTGCTTATTAAAAATAATTAGATCAAGGGAATATTCAAAAGGGTAAATTGCAAGCTTAGGTATAAAAAAATGAGACCATAAAGTTCAACACATCAATTTATGATAATTTTCTTTCTATACCTTGTCTAAAACCTAATGAAATCCAACAATGATACTTTTATTCATTTATGTTTATAATGTTTCACACCCCTTGAAACTATATCAGAATATTTGGAATACCACAGGGACATTAATTAAAATGGTAGAGTACATTTTATGCATGCTAACATTTTAAAAAGGACTTCACATCCTAAAATGTGTGGCATTAGCTTTGTAATAGAAATCATCTGAAATAAATTGTCATAAATAATGAATTCTAGACCAATGAGTGCTACTTAATGTTCCTGAAAATTAAGTCCATAACACAATTTGAAATTTAGAGAACAGCAATTTTAAATAAAAATCATTTAATAGAAAATAATATTTTAGTGTGGTTTTATTATGATTTTTTTTAACTTTCCCCTAAGTGCTAAAGTAGGAGATTGGCCTTGGTGTACAATTGTCCACAGTTGATTATCCTCCCATTTGGCAGAGCCATCACATACTTTTCAGGAAGACTTACAGAGGGTAGTACTACTCAACAGAAGTTTAAAGAGCAAAACAGACAGAACTAGTGGTAAGACTTCCGGATTATTGGATTTGGGTAAAGCATTAGAGATATATGAATTTAAAAAGTAGACTGTCAAGACATATATATTACTACTACTCTTGGCAGGTGTTTTTTTTTAAGTTAGCTATATAGACATTGAACATTAACATACCTCAAAGTATACAAGCATTCTCCCATTTAAATTATCAGGAGATCTGTAAAGGAGATACATTTTTATGTCTGCAAACATAAAACAATTAAAATGACTGAAAAGTAAGAATAGAATTAAAGTGCATATAGATACAGCCTTTTCCTATTTAAAACAAACAAACAAAATTAGGGCAAAGACCAGCAAAAAATACAAAATGAAGGAGGAAATTCTCTGAGTTACCATAAAGGATCCAGTGTTTTAATTCCAGTGGGATTTTTGCAAGAAGTTGCTTCTTATTCCAAGGTCTCTTTCCCTAACATGTAGTGGACAACTGTAGGGAACTGTATGTCCCTCAGCCCTGGATCAAAAGCCATATACAACTTTCATGAATTTACTCTCGGTTTTCTGTCATATAAATTGTGCCTAGTGGTCTTCCTGCCCTTGTTTCCCCTGTGGTCACTAGTTAGTTAACCTTTGCGAGGACTGATGCTCAATTGCTAGCAGCCGCTACGCTCATTGGTCAACACACACACCTGGCGGCACTTCCCGCCAGGCGCCCAGTATGCCTCATTAGGATACGGGCCAGTTTGAGCACAATCGCCTGCCATTTGGCAGGTGCGTGACTATTGGCTACCCCAGCTATACCTTATTTCCATATGACATAATGGTGCCCGCCCCTCGCTGGCTTTAAGCCTCTCCTCTCAGCTCAATAAATGAGACTTGATCAGACTCCTGTCTTGTCTCCATTTTCCACATCTCTTGCCCATCTTCATTCCCAGTCCCTTTTTCAGGTATCCACGTTGTTGATGACCCATCGGACGGGTCAGACAACCACTAAGAAATATGATATCTAAAACTGCTTTACTTGATCCTGTGACACGGAGAGCAACTAGATCTTTCTTTAAAAGTTTGGACTCAGAACACAATTTTGAATTGACGAGTTTTGATGGAGCTATACTCAGGCAATGAGCAGATAAGTAACAACCAAATAGGGAGAATTTAGCTGAAACGGGTAACTACTAATGGAAAGTCTAGTGACTGCTATGTTTTTAACTCCATTGACCTCAGGGACTTTTCAGTGAAGTTTCTAACTCCCTGCCTAGTATATTAGGGGAAGTATGTTAACCCGGCTATCAAAAGATATAGCGTCTGGGGTCTTAAAGGCTTGAAGATAAACAAGTGGCCATCTACCTTAGAAGCATCAAAGCCCACATGGAAG
The DNA here is from genome assembly GCF_050624435.1 of Tenrec ecaudatus. NCBI lineage: Eukaryota > Metazoa > Chordata > Mammalia > Afrosoricida > Tenrecidae > Tenrec > Tenrec ecaudatus. Next base: position 101,358,408 of record NC_134533.1, on the reverse strand, counting down.
AAGCAAACCATCCTGTCTGACCACAAGGTGCAGAAGGGACCAGTTATCAGACATCAAAGAACTAAAAATCATATCAATGGGTGCCCACCTCCCTGATACGATCAATGAAGACAAACGTGTGCATAAGCAAATGTGGTGAAGAAAGCTGATGGTGCCCAGCTATCAAACGATATAGTGTCTGGGGTCTTAAAGGCTCAAAGATAAACAAATGGCCATCTAGCTTAGAAACAACAAAGCCCACATGGAAGAAACACACCAGTCTGTGTGACCACGAGCTGTCAAAGGATCAGGTATCAAACATCAAGGAACAAAAAAATCATATCATTGAAAATGTGGGTGAGTGCAGAGTGGAGACTCAAAGCCTAATGGTAGCCAACTGGACACCCCTTATTGAAAGGTTGTGGGGAGGAGATGAACCAGTCAGGGTGCAGGTTAGCAATGATGAAACATATAACTTTACTCTAGTTCTTAAATACTTCCTCCCCCCCCCACTATCATGATCTCAATTCTACCTTACAAATCTGGCTAGACCAGAGGATGTACATAGGCACAGAAAGCAACTGGAAACAGAGGGAATCCGGGACAGATGACTCGTCCAGGACCAGTGGTGAGAGTGGCGATGCCTGGACGGTGGAGAGAATGTGAGGTAGAAAGTGGGAACTGATTACAAGAATCTATGTATAGCCTCCTCCCTGGGGGAGGGACAGCAGAGAAGAAGGCAGGAGGAGATGTCAGACAGTATAATATATGACAAAATAATAATATTTTATGAATGATGAAGGGTTCATGTGGTAGGGGGAGTGGGGAGGGAGGGGGAAAATGAGCAGCAGATATTAAGGGCTAAAGTAGAAGGCAAATGTTTTGAGAATGATGATGGCAACAAATGTACATATGTTCTTGACACAATGGATGTGTGTTTGGATTGTGATAAGAATTGCACAAGCCCCAATAAAATGATTTTTTTAAAGAAACAGTGACAATAAATATATTTTTTAACTTGACTCATAATTGTGCTTGGCTTCTTCTTCCTCAGCTATCCTTTCTTTCAATAAAAATTTGCAGATAATTTTTTGGAAAAAAATGTCAGTGGTGATTTACTTTGTATTACATCATAATAACCCAAGATTAACATTTTAAGTGATTTACGGATGTGCCCAAATGATCTGAGAAAATGAAGAAGAGATTGATGATTTGGAAATACTGACGCTGAAACACTTGCAGTGAAATATTTTCTACAGAAAATCACTCTTATACGGCCTTCAGAGCACTAGCTCACGAGAAGGGATTATACTCAAATTAATAGAACTTTAGATTTTAAGAGGAAATCATAACTGCATTTTAAAGCTTCAATTAAATTTATAAAATATGTTTTTGCAATAAATTTCATGCTCTGTAAATTTTATGGTCATTTCATTACTATACTTTTTTTCTAATTAATGATAGTAATTTCTTCTGGGTGATTAAGAGTCTTTTAAAAAATTCTGCCTAATACAAGTGGTTCTGAACATATAGTTATAATGGGCCAAATATTATGTAATGCAATGGTGGAGAATTTCAATGATGCTCATTATTCCATCATAAATGTGAGACATAAATGGCCTAGCTGGTATTTTCTGTTGGTAAAAGAGGACTTTCTAAGGCTATCTTTACTCTGTCAGAAAAACAACTTTGCAGACACGTTTCTAATGGGTGTTTATCTCCAAATCATACGAATTATATTGGTGCCACTGTCAGGTACATGTTGGATTGTTAACCACAATGCCAGTGGTTCAAATCCAAAAGTGTTTCTATAAGAGAAAGATGAAGCTAATATCTGCTATGAAGACGGACATTCTCAGAAATCTTATGAGTCAGAATCAATTCCATGCCAGTAGGTTTAGAGGGTTGTTTTTGTATTATACTAATTATATGATACCGATATGCTCATATTACCAAGTTCTTATATCAATAAACTTTCAATACATTAAAATGAAAATAAACAAGATATGATCATGCTAAACAACATTTTTAAATTAACAAAATTTTATACATTGATGAAATCTAGTCAACGACAAAAAAAAAATTCCACTGCCTCAGGTGGATTCAGACTCACAGCAACACACAGGACAAAGTAGAACTGCCCTTTGGGGTTTCTGAGACAATGACTCTTTATAAGAACAGACAACCTCATCTTGCTCATTAGATGTGACCAGTGGATTCAGACAGCTGATCCTGCAGTTTTCAGATCCCTGTGTAACCTGTATGCTGCCAGGTTTCTTTAGCCACTAACTAAACCAAATTCTCACTGCTATCAAATTGATGCCACATCATAGTGACGCTATAGGATAGTGTAGAAATTCCACTGTGAGGTTCCAAGATTGTAACTCTTTATGGGAGTATAGAGCCTCGTCTTTTTCTCACAGAGCAGCTGGTGGTTTCAAACTGCTGACTTTGTGATTAGCAGCCCAACTTGTAACATACTTCTATGCCAGCAGGGATCCACTTGGTCAATAGCAGTGGATATAAATTTATATTTCTAATGGCTGCTTCATACACCTTAGAACCTTTTCTGGTTAACTCCTTTACAAAGTAATTAGATATTTGCTTTAATTGTATAATATCATTGCTCTGCCTCAGACAACATACCTCTCCACATTTATTGCTGTTTCCCAAAGCACTGTCTACTTTTTGTCTAGGTTCTGTATTCCACTACCATGGCCAGACATAACTCAGAGACAATGCTCATTGAGTTAGTTTATTGTGCCAACCTGGCTGATAAACACATGTGGGGCTAATTGCAGGGTGGAGAGATAAATGGCTCGGTGAGCCTAACCTTTCGAGTTCTCAGGTCTCTTGCTTTGTGATGGTCGAACCATGGTGCAGCTACCTTAGCAGTTCCCTGCTTCAGCTGGCAAGACTCACTTCCTGCAAGACACCCCCAAGGAGAAGCCACATGGACCTACCCTGATGCAGGCCCTGGGTGCTGGAGCAGCCATTGTGTGTACCCCTGCCAGCACTGAGATGCTTACATTGATTCTGCTTTCCTCCTGCAGTCGGCACCATTGTGTGTTTTGTGAGATGGAGGAGGACTTTGTAGATCAGTGTCAGACATATGGGCTAATGTTGGACTTATGGGCTTGGACAGCACTGGGTCAGGATGCTTTTTTAATGCACACTTAACCTTTATATAAAACTCTCTTATACATGAATTTCTGTGGATTTGTTTCTCTAAAGTAACCAGACTAACACACTCATAGAATTTATTGTGGAAGTTAATAGATTATAATTAAGGTGAAAATGCTCGGAATAGAGATGTTCAGTCACTACTTCTTACAAAGTTCTTTCTGTGATGCTAATAAATGCCCAATGGGCATGACATTCAGCTATAAGCTTGACTCCAAAGGCATTCAGTTACAACTCTGTGAATCAGTAAACCCAGCATCCTGAATTAAGTGTCCATACGTAGCCCAATCCACAAGCCAGCCTCCTGCACAAAAGTCCTCAGTTAACTTGTTCTAAGGGTTGGAAGTCCAGTGCTTGCTCTCATACTTTGGCTATTGGTTCCGTTGCTGCTTCTGCCTCTGGTCCTCTGAGATCATTCCTTGGAAGCTAAAGCTCCTCCAGGTTAAGGTGGTTGTGTTAGACTGGGTTCTCTAGAGAAACAAAACCACGACACTAATAATCAGATAGATAGATAGATAGATAGATAGATAGATAGATAGATAGATAGATAACATAAGAAATAAAGAGTTAATTAATCTATAAAGCAGTATGAATGGCTCAGTGCAACTGTTTTCCGTGAGACACTGGCAGTTTTTCAAGTCTTGAGGGCCACCGAGTAGTGCTCTGTAGAGCCATTCAGGCTATCTGGGCACAGGCAGCCAACAATAAGGCAGGTCACCAACAGTCAGCCAGATGACAGAGTCTGACAGTCCCCAGCTCAATAGATGTAAATTCCAATGGTGTGGCGAAGAAGGTCTTGAAGGAACCTAAAATTACAGCGACACAGTCCATGGGTTAGGTGTCCCACAGGTAGTGTAGCTTGCAAATGGAGGCACAGAACAAGCAAGGCAGCTGCACACTGGTTGGATCATCAAAGAGTGAGAGACAAGGGCAATGCTCGCAGAGCCATTTATCTCTCTGCCCTTGAATTAATCTCACATGTGCTCATTGGCCATGTTGCCACAATAAACCTACCTCTCACAGGGGTTTCTTACACAGGGATCTTGGGGTTCAGAGGATGTGATCTACTCCTGACTCTTGCTGGTGGTAAAATAGCCCCACCTGCTTCTGAGATGCATCAATTCTATTTCAGTTTTCTTCATGCTCTGTCGAACTTTCACATGGAGACTCAAAAACACACTACTCAAAAATGACTGGGTATTAACCCAAATAAGAGATGAAATTAAGACGCTCCTAGGAACAAAAGAAAGTGATAATATGACACACCGAAAACTGTGGCACACACAAAACACAGTTATTAGGGGTCACTTCATAGCAATTAATGCACACATCAAAACAAGAGGAGAAAATATTTTTCAATAACACATCATGACCAAGTGGGATTCATGCCAGAGATGCAAGGATGGTTCAGCATTCGGAAACAACTAATGCAATCTACCACGTAAAACATAAAGGGTAAGAACCATATGATCACATGAATCGATACAGAAAAGGCATTGGACGATATCCAAAACTCATTCCGAATAAAAGCATTTAATAAGGTAGGAATAGAAGTGAACTTATTGCACGCAATAAAGATCCCATTTGAAAAACCAATAGTCAATATCACAGTCACTGGAGAAAAACTGAAAACCTTCCAGCTGAAAACAAGGACTCAGCTAAGAAGTCCCTTTTCATCACTTTACATCTACATCATGCTGAAAATCCTAGCCAAACCATAGTACAACAGCAGGAAATCAAGGGAGTCCAATTTGCAGCTGATATGATTTTATATAGAGAATCCCAAGGTAGTCACAGTAAGATTGTTGGAAACAATGGAGGGATTTAGTAAAGTAGCAAGATACAAGAATAACAAGCAGAAGTCGATTGGACTCCTGTATGCTAGATTTTGCTGTAGCACCCATATCTCCTGTTTTCCCTTCCTGAGGACAAGTACCCAGCAGGGATATGATGTAAGAACCAATTGTTCTTAAATTGGAACTAGGTTTTAGTGCAGCGGTTCTCAAGCTGTGGGTCACGACCCCTTTGGGGGTTGAACGACCCTTTCACAGGGGTGCCCAATTCATAACAGTAACACAATTACAGTTATGAAGTAACAATGAAAATAAGTTTATGGCTGGGGGTCACCACAACATGGGGAACTTTATGAAAGGGCCATGGCATTAGGAAGGTTGAGAACCACTAATTTAGTGTGAGCTCAAAACCCATTCCCAAATCTATGTTTGTTTGTTTGTTTGTTTTTTTAATGTCTTTGACTCCCTTTCAAAAGTTCTTTGTTAATTTATGGTAGATAGTCATATCCATGATCCCCTTGGGGCATGATGATCTTCCATTAATATTGTCTTTGACTAGCCCCTGTTACTATTTTGTGGAGAGAGGGCTATTGAGCCAATGGAAGGTAACTCCATATCACAGTAGCTGAATTGTTCACTTGTCCAGAATTAATCCTTTCATGGCTGGACCCTCTTTACATTAACAAAGGGGGTACGTTACCAGGGAACATTTACAATAATAATAACTGAGAATTTTAGTCACTGGTTTGCCGAAATAATGCACATCTTAATACAGCCTCTAGAGCATTGATGAAGCAAGACCAAGTTTGACCGCCTACCAACAGTTCAATAATCTCGGTACCACTGTTGTCTGCTTCCTCAGACATCGTTCCCAATAAGTCCTCAGATTATAAGTGTGTCTGAGGATGAGTCCAGTTCACCCCGTAGCTGCTCCTCATCGGATCTCGCTGGTGCAGCCTCTGGAGCATGCTACGCACCTTGGCCTTGAAGATCCAGGACACAGTGTCCTGACCTTCACGGCATCCGACTTTGGCACCCAGGATGCACCCAGAATTTCTGGTGAATGTGGCCCGTTCGGTGCATATCACCAGAGGCATTTTTCAGTCCCTCCTCTCAAAAACTGGAGGTCAATCTTCCCTTTTCCTACCAACAGACATGTGTTTGTATCCCCAGAAGTGCTTGCTCCCTCTGCCCTCTCCTGCCTTGTTTTTCCCATCAGTACAGGGCGGTCTACACATCCAGGGGGACTCATCAGAGCTTTACGTGACAGCCACTCAGTAGACGTCCTCTCCCTTGACCATGTGTTGATCTGGTTTTTAATATTTTCTCTTGTTTTTCATATTTGGCATAAACCCCTGTTGTACTGGTAGCTTTCTCAAATCCTTGTTATGTGGGTTTTTTAAAAAGACATTTTGGTATATGAAACTCAGGATAGATGAACCTATAGAGTTATAACTAGTATAAGGGTGCCCTGGGGGGGTGTGGTGGGGAAGTGCTGGGAGCTCTCGTAAAGGAATACAGAGGGAAGAAAATGTTTTTAAATGGATTTGGTAGCAATTGTACAATACTGCTTGATGTGATTGAACCATGGTATGATGTGATGTCTGGTTTAGCTCTGCTAAAACAGTTTGGGAAAAAAGATGTTTTAACAAATAATTTTGGACAAAGCTTTTTGATCTCTTTTCAAAATTTATCTAAGTCATCACAGAGAGCCAAGTTCTAAACTGTAGATCACTGAGAAAAGTGACATAGGTGACATCACTGGTTAAATACTCTATGAGGTATGAAATCATTTGCTTTTAATATATTCATACTCATGAATTTTTACATATATCATCACTTTATTGTAAAGTATATACTTTTTGAAGCACTGAAATTACACTGGCAATTATTAGATATGTTATTAATCATCATAATGAAATTACATTAGAACTTTATCAGTTACAAACCAGAACATTACCTATGACATTTTAGTCACTGCTGTTTTTCTTCCTTATCTTATCCTCTTGCCTCAAATCCCAGAATCACTGTCCTGAATTACATAAGGTAAATGTCTCTGTGATGTTTAGCCCATAGATATATGTACTTGCTTTCAATATATTTGGCTTGTGTTAGCATGTTGTGAGCGGACTTCAAAAAATTCATGTAAATATTTCATCACCTTTTCACTTCACTTATTTTGAACCAAATGAAGCCCTTCTTATTTGTAGTCTTCTTACCTTTTTGCTAAGATTATGTTCCTAGGATCACTTTATATCTGGTCTCTCAGCTATCTATTGCGCTGCATACTAGGTGTGATTGCATCAGCAGAAATTGTTTTATTTTTTTCTGTATTTTATGCAGTGCTGCTATAAACATTTTGTCATACTTCTCAGAATGCATGAAAGCAAAACTAAATTCAAGGTGTTTCTTTTTTTTAACATTTTATTAGGGGCTCATACAACTCATCACAATCCATACATATACATACATCAATTGCATAAAGCATATCTGTGTTTCCAATAAAGCAATGACTGCATAATAATAAATGTTCATGTTCAGCATCCCTTAATAGTGTCAATGTGTTTTTCAAGTTGGTTATACCAATACATTCCTATCAGCTATGTTATGTGCCTTAATTTTTGCTTGAGTAATTTCTCACATTGACCTTAATTTAATTTCTCTCAATAGTGAAGCTGAGCCTGTTGTGATTTTTATTTGCCACAGAATTTTTCATAAAGTCTTATTAACTTTTCAGTTTATAGTTTCTATTACATCTATAATTGTTTCCAACATTGTTTCCTTTCTTTCCATCCATATTTTTCTCCTCTCTTCATTTCCCTCATGCTATTCCTCAATTTTATTTTTCTAATATGTTAATTTACATCTAATCAGATTCTGACTTTATCTTTATTACCTCTTTTTTTTTCTAATTTCTTGGCATTAACTACACTGTTTCCTTTAAAAACTAATTTTTCACAGACAAAGAATAATAGATTCTGTGACTTCGTATACATGACATATCCAGAATAGGTAAATTAATAAAGGCTGAATGAAGACATCTGGTTGCCATGTGTTGATAGAAGGTGTGAGTGTATATAAGTGGCTTAATGGGATTGTGGTTAGTTGCCAGTGAGTTGGTTCTGATTCCTAGTGACTCTATGCACTACAGACAGAAACACTTTCAGGACTGACTGTGCCATACTCACAATTGTTCCCATGCGTGAGCCCTTCGCTGCAGCCACTGTGTCAATCCATCTCCTTGAGAGCCGTCCTTTTTTCTGCTGCCCCTGCACTTTACCGAGCATTATGTACTTCTCCAGGGCGTTTTCTCTTCTGACAACATGTGCAAAGTATGTAAGACTAATTCTCACCACCCTTGCTGTGGTAGTTACACCATGTGGTGACAACTTGGGGATGATGAGTGTCGGGGTGGAGTCTAGGCTGTCAATCCAATCAGGATATAGCCAATGAGACCTCTGTGTGGGCATGGCCTTCTGCAGAGAATTCCGGGAACTCCCATTTTTCCTTCTTGGTGGCGGGAGACACTGTCTCTGTCTGCTTACTTCTTTGGAGACTCTCTACTGACAAGACTCAAGATTCACTCCCTGAGAGGTGCTCTGTTGACAAGACACATGGTATTACACCGATAGACCCCGTGCCCTGGGAACTGGCATAGTCACATGGAGACCCCTGCCAGCACTGAGATGCTTCTGCTGCCACTGGATTCACAAGACCTTGTACCTACTGGCCTGTGATCATTCTGAACTTGGCATCATTGCATGTGTTTCATGAGTCTGAAGAAGACTTTATAGATTGGTATCAGACATATGGGCTAATATTGGACTTATGGACTTGATCTGAATTGGGCTGGGATGCTTTCTCAATATTCAATTGTTCATATATATGAAGCTCTTTTCTATACATTTGAGAGTGTCCGTGAATTTGTTTCTCTAGTCTACTCAGACTAACACACTTGCCTCTCGGGAGCATTCCGGCTGTACTTTTTCCAAGACAGACTGGTTTGTTTGTCCTTTTGGCAGGCCATGGTACTTTCGACATTCTTAGCACAATAGTCCGAACACATCAATTCTTCTGTCGTCTTCCTCATGCACTGTCCAACTTGGACATGCATATGAGGAAATGGAAATACCATGGAGGGAGGGAGACCCACCTTTTCCTCAAAATAACACCCTTTCTTTTCAATACTCTAAAGAGATCTTGTGCAGCAGATTTACTTAATATGGCTTGGCTTTTGATCTTTGGACTACTGGTTCCCTAAGCACTACTTGCGAATCCAAACAACTTCCATCTTTTCTCCGTGTATCTATTGGTCCAGTAGTGAAGATTTTGATCTTTACCTTGAGTTGTAATCCATGGTGAAGGCTGCAAGCCATGATCTTCATCAGCAAGTGCTACAAGTCCTCACTTTCAGCAAGCAAGACTGTGACATCCGTGTATCACAGGTTGTTAATAAGCTTTTCTCTAATCCAGATACAACATTCTTCTTTGTATGAGCAAGCTTCTCTGATGATTTGCTCATCATACTGATTGAACAAGTATGGTGAGAAGATACAACACTGTTGCATAACTTTCCTGATTGTAAACCAAGCAGTATTCCCTTGTTCTTGAAGGTACTGACCTACTGAAAATGCCATGTCTTGGACAATATTGGCCCTCAGTGTAACATACTTGCTTTTTAACACTTTACTAAGAGTTTCACAGCAGATTTGTCCAACAAAATCCTTTGCTTAATTTATTCACAGCTGTTTCCTAGAGTGTTGATTGTAGGAAATACTTCAACAGCTTCAATCAGGTTGCAGTTTGATGACTTCTTTTGGAGGCACTAAGGAGATAAATAGCTCTATGGAGGTGGGACACGGGCTCACTTCCTGGGAGACCTTCCTGCAGATAAGACATATGGAGCTGCGCTAGAGCCCTGGAGCTGAAGGAGCTACGGGAGACTCACACCAGTGCTGAGATGCTTCCACTGCCACTGTATCCACAAGACTTTCATTACATTGTCCTGTGATTCCCACATTCAACATCATTGCATGTGTTGCATGAGTCTGAAGAGGACTTTATAGATTGGTATCGGACATATGGGCTAATATTGGAATTATGGATTTGATCTGGACTCGGTGGGGATATTTTCTCAATATTCAACTGCTCTTATATATAAAGGTCTTTCTTATATACATATTAGTGCCTATGAATTTATTTCTCTAGTCTACCCATTTCTCTAGTATACCCATGCTAGCACAATGTCACATGTATATGAATTTAAATGATATGTATGTGAATTTTAAAATATAATCATGAAAATGATTTTCCAAGCATTCCAAATTCAGTATTAGCCAAACAATACAGACAAGTTAGATAATATTAGCCAAAAAATAAAGACAAGTAATAGTGACTCTAAGAAAATAATTTTTTAAATTAAAAACTGGCTAAATTTCCTTCAAAATCATCTGATTATTTATATATTTATTTGTTGCTTATTTAATGCATATACTGTACTAATAAAAAATAAATCATTGTAAAAATTGTTTCTTGATGAATCAATTTTAGCTGAAGATTTATAATGAAAATGTCATAGTGGTGTAAAATAAATTTAAAGATTAATATTAATTTTTACATCTGATATACATCAATAAGAAATATAACTATGATTTTCAATTCACTATGTTAAGCATGATATTGTCCAGTGTATTCTTATATCTTTTTATAGGGTAGAAAAGCCCGGCTTGCCCCAATTATTTTTACCAATATAATCTACATTTTCTAGTGGTTTATTTCTTACAAAATAATTTGTATTTTGTTTTTTTGCAACCTATGGCTCATCATGACTTGTTTCCTTGCTTTTCTTTAGGGTTTGAAGAGAAAACATCAGTGATACATACACCAGAAAACTATAACATCTTTGTGCTTGGATTTAACCCCCAGCTATGCAGTTACATAAGCATGTTCAAGGAGTAACTTTGTCTAAAAAGGAACCTAATATGAGATCAATGTGTTATTAAATTGTAGATTTAAAAACACCTTAGAGACAATTATATATACCTATCTCAATTTGGAAATGGGGAAATTCATCTATATTGCATTATCTGTATAGTCAAGCCTTGCATACTCTTCTATAATACTGTAGCATCAAAATTTCTGCATATTGCTGTGCATGTTCTCATTTTAATTTGTTGTACCTTTTTGCACAATAATTACAAAAACTTAATATCTGGAACGAGTTTATGAGGGAAATGAGGGATAATGTTCTTTAACATAAAATGTCAATGATGTCTCCAAGGTGAACTGCAGATAAATATAAACCATAGATATATGAGTGGACTTGGGGAGCCTTAGTTCTAGCCCCAGTTGAGGAACCATTAGTCCTTTATCTTGGTCCTGCTTGATACTGGCCCTCAGGAAGAGATTATTGAAGATGTAGGTGCCCCAACAAAATGAGGGGAGCAAACTAGATGGTGCGGACCTATCAAATAGAATAACATCTGGGGTCTTAAAGGCTTATTTTCAAACAAGGAGCTATCTAAGTGAGGCATCAACTAAGTCCGCATGGAAGAAGCACACCATCCAATGTGACCCAAAGATCGTAAAAAATATACCGTAGTCCAAATTTGAAGGTGGGAAGGATATCAGAGTTTCAACTGTGAGACCCTGGTTTGCAGAAAGCTATGGATGACAGAAGAAGTCCAAAATCCATTTGTAGGATCCACACAGACACTGAGCCTCTGGTGATTTCACTTTGACCATAGTTGGGACATGTGAATGGCCTTGTTATCAGACAAAGAATAGTGTAGAGACAATTATAGTAGATATAGCCAGGTGAAAATAAAACAACTGATTTGATCCTCCTTTTGACCCATTTAAAAGTTCTATCACTTTAATACAGAAAATAGAGGGAAAAGGAAATGCACACAGACATGTGAGAAGCCTTGCTAACATGCAGAGTGCATTGGAAAGTAGATTATGGCAGATAACACTTTATCATTGGATATCCCTTTTGACCCATTTTAAAGTTGATCTAGTTTTTTTAAAAAAATCATTTTATTAGGGGCTCATTCAACTCCTTTTACAATCTGTACATACATCATTTGCGTTCAGCACATTCACACACATGTTGCCATCATCATTCTCAAAACACCCGCTTCCTACTTGAGCCCTTGGTATCAGCTCCTCATTTTTCCCCTCCTTCCCCCGCTCCCCCCTCCCCCTGAATCATTGATAATTTATAAATAACTATTATTTTATCATATCTTATACCATCCGACATCTTCCCCACCCAATTCTCCGCTGTCTGTCCTCCAGGGAGGAGGGTTACATGTAGACCCTGTCATGTGTTTCCCCTTTCTCCCTCACCCTCCCTTCACCTTCCCGATATCGCCACTCCCACCACTGTTCTCTAGGGGCTCATCTGTCCCAGATTCCCTCTATTTCCAGTTTCTATCCGTGCCAGTGTACAACCCCTGGTCCAGTCGGCCATGCAAGGCAGAACTGGGATCATGATAGTAGTGGGGAGGAAGCGTTCAAGAACTAGAGGAAAACTGTATGTTTCATCATTGCTACACTGCACTCTGACTGGCTTGTTACTTCCCCACAGCCCCTCTACAAGGGGATGTCCAATTTCCCCCATATGGGCCCTGGGTCCCCTCTGCACTCCCCCTCATTCACAATGCTTTGAATTTTTATTTTTTTGTTTTGTCTTTGATGCCTGATACCTGATCCTTTCGATGTCTTGTCATGTCACAGGCTGGTATGCATTTTCCATGTGAGCTTTGTTGTTTTGCAGTTAGATGGCCCCTTGTTTATCTTCCAGCCTATGGGACCCCAGATTCTATATATTTTGACAACTGAGCACCATCAGCTTTCTTCACAGCACTTGCCCACGCACCCATTTTGTCTTCAGCGTTCGCATCGTGGTAGGCTGGTAAGCTTCTTTGTGGGCTTTGTTGTTTCTTAGCTAAATGTCCACCTGATTATTTTCAAGCCTTTAAGACCCCTGATGCTATATCATTTGATAGCCAGGCACCATCAGCTTTGTTCGCAACTTTTGCTTATGCGCCCACTTTGTCCTCAGTGGTCTAGTTGGAACAGGCCGGTGTGCTTCTTCCATGTGGGTTTTGTTGTCTCTCAGCTAGATGGCTGCTTGTTTATTTCAGGTCTTTAAGACTTCAGGTGCTATATCTTTTGGTAGCTGGGCACTATCAGCTTTCTTCACCACATTTGCCTGTGCACCCATTGTCATCAGCAATCGCGCCAGGCAGGTGAGCATCTCAGACTGTCCTGTCCCACGGGACATCAACAATGTGGGTACCTGAAAGAGGGACTGGGAATGAAGATGGGCAAGGGCGCGGAGAGATGGAGGCAAGACAGGAATCTGATCAAGCCTCATTTATTGAGCTGAGAGCAGAAGTTTAAATAGCCAGCAAAGGGCGGGCACCATTACATCACATGTAAAATAAGGTACAGCTGAGGTAGCCAATAGTCATGCATCTCCCAAATAAGGAAGAAATGGCGGGCAACTGATCAAACAGGTAAGTATGCTAAGGAAGCATACCTAGTGCCTTGGGGGAAATGCCACAAGTCATGTATTAAAAATGAACATAGCAGCTGCTAGTGTAAGAGCACCAATCCTAGCAAGGGTCAAGGCAGCCACCCTCTGGCAGGAATGAAACAAAGGGCAGTAAAATCACAGGGCAGTTTGTGTGGCAGGAAACTGAGAGAAATTCATAAAGGTCTTACATGGCTTAAATCCAGGGCAGGGGACACACAGTTCCCTACATGTCCCCCTTCTTTACCAAGACAATAACAGGCAAGAGTATGAGTTTAATATGGAGTATCCCTTCGGGGGCTGTGCCTGGCTTAGGTCGTCGGGCTACTGACTCATCCTTACCCATCATTGGTCTCAAGTAATGCACATTTTTCAAAAGCCAGGGCCCCGCTTAGGTTGGTATGAGCCATGCCCAATCTTACCCGTCATTGGCTGTCCAGCCGAGCGCACAAGGGAAGGGGCTCTTATCACTCGGATGAGTCTGAGAGTGGGCCACCCTTGTCCATCATCTCTAGCCGATGATAATGCACCTGGATAGGTTTAGCCTGGATTGCCTCAATTTATTGTTTTACGAACGCCATGAGTGTGTTGAACAATACAGAGCCCAGGGAAATAATGATTAGAATTACAATGAAAGGTCCAACAAAGGGGACAATTGCGGGAAAAAAGGGGAGAAGTTTGTATACTTAGTGAAAGTGCAATCGCTGCAGTAATAGCAGTAGCAACTAAACAATATAGCTAAAAATACTTGCTATAAGCAAACCTACAAAATGCTTAAGTCTGGTTAATGATTTCTCAAATCTCTTCCAAAACCTGTAACCATCTTTTTGAATACCAAGGCCCAGTAATATTCACTGGCAGCATAACAAAAGAAGATTGACACAAAATAGCAATGACAATACCTTCAGGGGTTGTGTTGGGCAGGGTTCTCTAGAGAGACAAACCAGATTGCTAGTAATTATATATAAATATATTTATAAAGATAGATATATAATACAAGAAATAAACCGCTAAATGATATACAGATAGATAATATAAGAAATTAACAGTTAAATTATAAAGCAGTGAGACACTAGCAGTCCTTTAAGGCTTGAGAGCCGCCAGTTCCCAGTCCCCTTCTGTAGAGAGAGCTGGTCTATATATCTCCAGGCAACAAACAGCAAGGCAGGTCCCCAACTGTCATCAACTGTTGGTCCCCAGCTCCAAAGATGAATATTCCAATCGTGTGGGCTTAAAGGGACCTCAACTTACAGTGACACAGTCCACAGGCTAAGCATCCCACAGGTAGTGTACCCCATTAAACTGAGGCACAGAACAAGCAAGGCGAGGCTCACTGAACCATTTATCCTTCTGCCCTTCAGTTAATCCTACTTGTGTTTATCGGACAGGCTGGCACAATAAACTATTGCAGGGGTCTAGTTAAAACAATTAGACAAATTACAATTATTACAAAACATTTTAAGCTTACAATCATCACAATCTAAAATAATATTCCCTGCCAAAAGTACATAAAACGATGTTACACAGGCAGTAACGTTTCCTTGCGGTTTGGAGGAAATATCCATTAGCTTCACATTTCCAAAGTAGTCTCTATTTTCCATTCGGCAGTATTTTTTTATTATTATCCTGGTTGCCGGACCAATTGATGATGTCTCTCTCTTTTGTGATGTTATACTGGATGGACTTGTCCGTGAGACACGATCTCCACAACATGGTTATGTTATCTCAAGTCTCCAGTCCACAAGGAGAAAAAGACTGCGGAGTGGATGAGATTACATTTCCTTCACCTTGTACAGGGAAGACGTGAGTCATTAACCTACACGGTGATTTCTAGACTTCCCAGACAGCAGGATGTAAGAATGGTGGATCAGGAACATAAGCCTAGTGCTGCTCACTGTACGAAGTCTCCAGAAGCACTTGGAGGCAAATTACCATCTGCATGGTTTGCAAACTGCACCAAAGCTCCGTCAGCATCCTGTGGGAAAAAGCACAAACATCCCCTTGCCCCCAAATTAGGAGGGGAGCTGGCTCTTGCCATTAAGTGGATCTTGCCATTTTTAGATATGCTTTGTCTTTATATTTGGCCATCTTATTCTAAAGGCAGTCAGCAGCAGACTGACCGTGTACATCCACATTCCAAAATGTTAAAATAAAGTATGATTAATTAAATTGCGAGGAGTAGAAGAGTATATCTCCCCCTTTTTATTTTATCTAAATGTTGCTTAATAGTTTCATTGGCATGTTTCACAATACCTTGGGTTAGAGGATTACAAGGGATTCCAGTTATGTGTTTAATTCGAAAAGTGACACAAAATTGAGCAAATGATTTACTAATATAAGTGGATCCATTATTTGTCTTTAAGCATTTACGTATACAAATTATAGCAAAACAACGTAACATATGTTGAATAATTAAAGACGTTTTTTCACCAGTCATAGGAGTGGCCACAATAAATCCAGAGTAAGTGTCCACTGTAACATGCAAATAACTCAATTTACCAAATGAAGGAATGTGAGTAACATCCATCTGCTAAAGATGTCCCAGGAGCAGTCCTCTGGGATTGACACCTAAATGAAGAACTGGTAAATGAGTTCCACAATGGGGACAAGATTTTGCTATGTCCCTTGCTGCTTCTTTAGATATGTTAAATTGATGTTTTAAAGCTTGACTATCTTGGTGATGTAGTTGATTTGAACGCTGGGCTAAAGTAATTTGCCCAGCTAAATTGTTGTCTTCTGCCAAAGCCCCTAGTAGGGAAGAATGAACTCTGATATGTGTCACAAAGTAAGGATACTTGTGGTTCCAAATTAATTGTTGCAATTCACCAAATAAAGCCAAAATAGGTTTATTTTGTGATTGAACATAAGCAACATTTTCTAAATTATTTAATACAAAAACAATATATAAGCTGTCCGAATAAATGTTAAAAGGTTGTTCAGCATGTAGTTGAAAAACTGCTATGACTGCATGTAGCTGAACTAATTGTGCAGATTGAGCCGGAAATTTTTTTAACCATAGTATGTCCTTTATAAGAAATAGCTGCAGTTCCATTGGAGGAACCATCAGTAAATATTGTAAGGGCATCAGGTATGGGTTTATTTTTACAAATGATGGGGAAAATAAATACATGTTTTTTAGCAAATTGTAATAATTTATTTGGAGCATAAACATTGTTCATCATCCACAAAATTTAGCAAATGCTAATTTCCATAAATCACAACTTTCCCATAACCAAGAAGTTTGGAGTCTGCCATAAGGTATGACTATAGAATTAGGGTCTTTTTCAAAATATTTAACAGACTCAGAACTATCTTTCATCATTAATTCAGCTATTTTTAAAAATAAGGTTTTAGAACTCTTTTTTTGAAGAGGCTAAATATACCCACAATAATGTTCTTTTCTGCCTTAAAACACCAGATGTAAAAGTACCAAGGTTTTCCATAATTAATATACATAGTTTGTTGTTCTAGAATACATAAATTTACTTAAATTTAAGATTTGTTCTGCTAAAGGGGAAATTTCCAGAGTCGAATTTGAATCAGGATCTCCTTTTAAAATATAAAATAAAGGCTTAAGCTCTCCAGTACTTATTTTTAGATATGGCCTAAGTCAATTAATATCCCCTAATAATTTTTGAAAATCATTCAAAGTTTGTAAGTGATCTTTTCTTATTTCTATCTTCTGGGATCTAACAAAACCTTTCTGTAAATTATGTCCTAAATACTTGTAAGGTTCAATAACTTGTACTTTTTCTTCTGCTATAACTAACTCATGCCTTTTTAATGATTCTTGTAATAAGTCAAAAATAAAGAGAACCACTTTTTGGTCCCTATGAGTTATTAAAATATCATCCATGTAGTGAATGATAAACACCGATGTTTCAGAAGTTCTTACTGACTTTATAGCTGCAGTTACAAACTTGTGACATAAGGTGACATTATTAGACATTCCCTGACATAAGGCTTTCCACTGATAACGCTCCATAGGTTCTTCAAAATCAACACTAGGAACACTAAAAGCAAATCTTTTATAATCTTTTGGATCCAAGCATGGTTTGATATTATTCGACAGGTTGCCCTTGTTTCTTAAAGGTCTCAGCACCTACTACCTGGCAGGCAGTATTTGCATTTTTTAAAGTCAATTGTTTAATTTTTTAATAAAATTTCTGATTTGAATTAGACAAAGGGACAAAAAATTAGCACATACTTGAAGGTTACATATTCTACAAACGATGGCAATATTTTCCTTAAGAGAGTAGTATCATTGGTATAATTATTTTTTAAATATTAAAAAAAACTCAACTTTAAGCAGTAATAAACACAAGCAAATGTGATTTTATCCTTAAACATTCAGAAAAACCTCTCCTCTCCATACATACAAGTGAAAGAGTATGTAATGTACACACACATAAACACAAACGTGTGCGCGTGCACACACACACACATTGTTCACACAAACAGCTTATATCTGCTGTATTTTGAAAACTCTCAAGAAATTTCGATTTCCACAACAAGCTAATGACTCATACTCTTGCTCCCAGGCTACCGCCTTTGCCTTTGTTTCATCCCAGCAGGACTTCTGAGTCTCTGGCACCAGGTTTCAAAGTCCTAAATCCTTATCATGATAATGTATTGACCCGCCCTCTAACTGCTCCTGCCTGCTTTCAACGCCTTCAGCAGCTTCAGCAGCAGAGGGAACTGTTTTTAGGCACAAAATCTGAAAACTTCTCTAATCTTTAGTAGCTTATTTTTATTTCTTTAGCTTTTAACATATTTTGAAACATATTTACATACATACATTTATTTACTAGAAATCTGTTCCATCATTTATTACTTCCAACTTGTCACCATTTACTCTTAATTTTCTCTCTAAATATTCACAGCCGTGCTCCTCAGTGGTGTCTGTCATGGGATCCTCTGTTTTTAATCACAACTTTTAACCTTTACTACAATCGCCTTGAAAGCATCACGTAATTTGTCCTACGAATAATTGATGCTGACTACTTTCTTGACCCATCGTCAGACAAAAACTCAGCCGGTTATTTGTTTTCACAGGTTACAACGATGGTGTACTGGGCTTGATAAGTCAATCGGCCGAGCCTTGATGACTTGTCTGCTTCCTCAGGGTATTCCCTCGTTTTCAGGGTCCTTTGAACGAGGACCATCTCAAAGCTTCCAAGCAACAAAGGCACAGCGGCTGGATGTTGCAGTATCACTGCAAATCTGCGCTTTTGGAGCCCCGCTTTTGGAGCCAAGCAGGCGGTGGGAGGCCACAGCAGGCGCCAGCGGCGGGCTCCACGGCGGCAGTACGCTTTACGGCAGCGCTTTACGGCTGCGCTTTACGGCAGCGCTGGGCAGCGGCCTGAGGCGCGTGTCAGGGCCCTGCGTTTTATAGCAGCGGTGTCAGCGGGCAGCGGCCTGCTCTTGCCTTGCGGCTTGGTAACCGTGTGCCTTGGGCTCAGCGACCGCGCTAGCAGCTCTGCAGGTGTTAACTGCTCAGCGCGGCTTTAGCAGCTCAGCGATGGAGCCAGTTCAGTGTCTGCAGTTCAGAGTGTCAGCTCAGTTGCGGCGTTAGCAGCTGGGCGCCAGTGGCACCATTTTTTTTCAGTGTTACAGCTCAGTGATACAACTTAGAAATACAGCCAGATGCCAGCGTCGCAGAAGGTAAGGCTTATCGACTCGTTCTTGCGGCAAGTTGGGGCACCAAAATGTCCCATCCTGCGGGATATCAACGACATCGGTACCTGAAAGAGGGACTGAGAATGAAGAAGGGCAAGGGCACGGAGAGTTGGAGGCAGGACAGGAATCTGATCAAGCCTCATTTATTGAGCTGAGAGCAGAGGTTTAAATAGGCAGTGAAGGGCGGGCACCATTACGTTACATGTAAAGTAAGGTACAGTTGAGGTAGCCAATAGTTGTGGATCTCCCAAATAAGGAAGAAATGGCAGACAACTGATCAAACAGGTAAGTATGCTAATGAAGCATACCTAGTGCCTTGGGGGAGATGCCACAAGTCATGTATTGACCAATGAACATAGCAGCTGCTAGTGAAAGAGCACCAATCCTAGCAAGGGTCAAGGCAGCCACCATCTGGCGGGAAAGGAACAAAGGGCAATAAAATCTCAGGGCAGTTTGTATGGCAGGAAACAGAGTAAATTCATAAAGGTCATACATGGCTTAAATCCAGGGTAGGGGACACACAGTTCCCTACATCAGACTGACAAATTGTTAGAACAAAGTGTTCTTGTGTTGAGGGAGTACTTGAGCAGAGGCCCACTGTCCATCTTTTTCCTTAATACTAAATCTATCTAGTTTTTAATATTTTTTGTTTTCTTTTCAGCTTGAGTTTTTTCTTGGTTTTGTTTAGATACTGTTGCTAGCGTTTTTGACTCCATTTTTCTGTATGTTTTTCAGAATATAAAATTCAGAAAGAGTGAATCTATATAGAGAGTAACTGGAGTAATGATTTCTTGGGATATAGAAAAGGGAGTAGGGGAAAGAGCTAAAAATAAAGAATACAAGAAAATAAAATGATCTAAAATTGATTGTGGTAATTACTGAAAAACTTTGTTGATCTGACTGAACTATTGAATACTAGAATATTTAGTTTAAGTCCTAATAAAACTGCTTAAAAGCAGAAACAAAACAAAAAGGACCAATTACTTCTCCCATCATTGTTTTTGTACCTAGCAGATTTATGTACACATTAAAACTGTATGTACATGGATATGAACAGATACAATATAATTAGATGGATAGATGTATTTCAAGAATTTAAGGATGTCGTATTATAAAAGTAAACTCTAAGCTGATAACTACTGGCATTTGTTTATGGAAATCAGTAAATATGATGAAGGTAAGCCCAAGTACTTTAAGGAACTATCAAGAATTGACAATATTTACAGAACAAAAAATGTCTCCTCACTACACAATATTGTACTTTTCAAATTAAATTACTCTGAACAGATTATGGCTGATACATGAATGATTGTAGGCTGCATCACTTATCCTGTTATATTTTGATAAAGGAGATCATTTACTGAATTAATTTTTTTTAAAGCATAAAGCTTAACCTCCTATAAAATCCTTTGACATTTTATCATCAAAAAAGAGTATCAAAATTTTATTTCTGAAGCAATAATACAATTAAAATGATATTGGTTGAAGTTTGGTGGAAATTAGCAAAATCACTAAAATTTCTGACTACCTAGAATAATGTATGTAAGCATAGGGCAGAATATCAAAACAAGTTGTTATATCCATACTAAACCAATTTACCAAAGATGCATTTGAGGTAGAATTCAACAAAGTGATCATTTATACCCTGTTGTAGATTGAATTGTGTTTGTCAAGAAGGTATATTGCAGAGATCATAGAATGTTGGAGGGGATGTGGCAAAACAGGAACTCTCCTCTACTGCTGGTGATCGTACAGATATGTACAACCACTGTGGAAAGGTGTCTGGCAATATGTAAAGCAAATGGAAATTGAGTTGGGCTAAGTACAACTCAATAATGAGTCCACTGAGGGAAGGAAGTATAATCAGCACAGTAGGTATAAAAGAAAAGCCACTTAACTCCCACTTTATGGGTTGAGGGATAGGTGATTGTGTGGGGAACAGACCAAACCCAAAGCTTTATATGTCATTCTGACACCAAGAAAGGGGAAAGGTAGAGGAGAGAGGGAGGAAAGTAGGGGGAGGAAGACTATGGCACTGGGGGAGTAGGATACTAATCCAGCTAGAGAGAGCGCATTGTCTCCACAGCAATTGGAGTATGCATGCATAACCCACCATGGCACGTCAAACCTTGAGGGCGATGTTAACAACATGGAGAAACCCATGAACAGAGAAGCCTATAGGGCCGGCCCCAATCAGAGCCAAATCGACCATACATCCCAAGAATTAAGGATGTGCTTTAGAGATCAACACTAAACCTACAAGTTGGGGAGAGGGGCTGGTCTACCACATCCATACAGAAGCAAACCAACAAGGAAAAAGAGAGAGCAAGAGCCTAGAGCCCATACTGACACACCAAGACCTGAGGATGACGTCCCTGCACGGAGCTGCTAAGACACAGAGAGGACTTTAGGGCCAACAACATCTCGAGACACGATGTCCCCTCCCGGGAGCATACTGTGACAGAGGACAATCCTGGGAACACACATCAGGGAGGGAGTTCAGTCTGACCACCGCCACAGTGGGGTGAATCAAGAAGGGAACATAACCGATGAGTAACAGAAGAAGAGAGAAGCAACAAAATCCTTGGAGAGTCCCTAAACTTGATTTCAGACTAGGAGGGGCATTCCTGAGAAACTCCCAGGACCAGGCGGGAAATAGTCATGAAGTTTGGCAGATAGGCCTGGAAATATGTAGGTTTTTTTCACTCATTAATTAAAAATTTTTTTTCTTTTTATTCAATCTTTTATTTTTTTTGTCTCTGTTATTGCCGTTTTGTCTACCAATATAAGATAGGCATGGAAACAAGCCCAAGGAGAAAGCAACGGAACTGATGGTTCCGGAGGGACCTGGGGGGGGGGGTGGAGGAGAAAGGGGCCGTGAGCAAATGATGCCATAGACAGGGGAACAACTTGGGAATTAAAAGCAACAAGGAGGAGGACATAGGTATCCAGGTGGTGTTGGAGCAACAGCAATCTAGCTGAGAGGAAGTACTAAGAGGCAGAAGGGCAAGCATGATGGTCGGACAGAAGGAAGGTAAAAGAAAACAGGAAAGATCTTGGAATCAAAGCTATGGATAGATGTATAAATATAGGTTTATATAAATATATTACATAAATTACATAAATATATTAAATTATAAAAATATACTTATTGGCCTATGTACATACATTTATATGTCAATACCCTGAGGTAGTGGATGGACTTTGGGCCTCTGCTCAAGTCCTCCCTCAACAGATGAACACTTTGTTCTAACAACCTGACATTTTGTGATGCTTAACATCCCAATACGATCGCTGAAGACAGAAATAGGTACATATGAAAATGTGGTGAAAAAAGCTGATGGTGCCTGGCTATCAAAAGAGTGTCTGGAGTCTTAAAGGCTTGAAATTAAACAATCAGCCATCTAGAAGAGAAGCAACAATCCCATATGGAAGAAGCACACCAGCCTGTTTGAGCATGAGGTGTTGACAGAATCAGGTAACAGGCCTTAGACAAACCAAACCAAACAAAAAGTGTATTGTTGAGAATGAGGGCAGTTGGAATAGAGACATCAAAACCAACTGTAGACAATAGATTATTCCCTCACAGTTCTGGCTTGCCTGGAGCACGTACACTGGTACAGATGACACTCACAATACATGGAATCCAGGTCAGATAAACCCCTCAGGAACAGAAATGGGAGTAGAGATTCCAGGATGGTCAGGGGAAGGTGGGGAGAGGAGGAGAGGAAGGGGAACCAATTGCAATGATCAATGCATACTGCCCCCCACCCCAGGAGGATGAACAACAGAAATGTGGGTGAAGGAAGACTGGTTTGTGTAAGATATGAAAACAACAATAATTTACAATTTTATCAAGGCATCACGGGGTAGGGGAGCTGATACCAAGAGCTCAAATAGAAAGTAAATGTTTAGAAAATGATGATGGTAACACATGTACAAATATGCTTGATACAATTGATGAATGGAATGTTATGAGCTATAAGCACCAATAGGATAATTTAAAAATACAAAACTAAAAACCAGCCCTGTTATGTGGTTTCAACTGCATTTTGTCATGTAGCAGATGTAATATGTATTCCTTATAAATCACAGTAGCAGTGAGCCATATTATCTCTTGCCCAATACATAATAAAACATCTATGAAGGACATTAAACAAACAAAAACATGGTACGTTGAAGGTCTAACCTCTGGCACCTGTGATTGTGATCTTACATGGCAATATGACCTTTGAAGAAGTCATCACTTAACATAAGGTCACATCGGAGAAGCGTGGGTATGTGGGTACTGATCCTATATGCTGTTGTTGTTAAGTGCTGTGTTAGACTGAATTCCTTAGAGATGACAAACCAGTGAGATTATATATATATATTCATATATATTCTTTAAATGTTTATGTTAGTGTTTGTGTTTATGTCTATGTCTTTGCTGATGTTCATGTTCATATTCATATTTTGTTGCTAGAAGTGATTAGGTCACATCTGGCTGAGGTCAATGTGCCAGTTGTCAACCTGGAGGCTTTTCCTGTCTCATACTGCTGCCAGGTCTGAGGAACTTCCCACCCCAGTCTCTATCTATGCTGGGCTTGAGAATTCTTTGCAGGCCACATAGAAATCATAGACAATACTTACAATTAAGAGGGTTCATTAAGGAAATCAGTTGGTTCCCACAAGTCAGGATAAGCAAACAGTAAAGACATGCTTATTGGTCAATTCAACCAGAAGCCAAGTTTCTGTTCCTCAAGCCAATCAGCCACATGGCCCCTTGGCTTTTGCCTCCATGGGTCAGGAAGGTAGCTTACCCATAACTCTGTCCCACAGTTCCATAGTCTTGGCCAGATGAGGAGAAGGCACTCTGACTTTCTGTGCCAGTCTCTGATGTATCTGGTCTCGGAAGTCTGTACCGTTTCAACCACAGGTCTTAAATGTGCTTTCTCCAAGTCCTCTGAGTTTCTTTTTTCTTCCAAGATGTTTCAGCCGTAGAGCCAAGGGTAAAGAAAACAGATCCCTTCTGTTAGCGTTAGCCACGTCCTTTTGCATAGTCCCACCCACTCATTGGTAGGAGTTGCAGAGACTTGGGTAGGAGAGCCGTATTGAGCAATTTTACTCCATAACAGATTGCATATTGGGTGATTATAGTTATTCCATATGTGTTTGGAAGTTTCCCTCATAGAACACCTTATGATATAATAGCACAATGGTTATGTGTTGGGCTGCTATCGAAAAGATCAGGATTCCCAACAACCAGTCTGTCCTTGTGGAAAAGATAGGGCTTTCTTCTCCCATGTAAACAGTTACAGTCTCAGAAATTCCCGGGGAAGTTAAAGCCTGTTCTATAGGTGGGTTGCTATGAGTTAGCATTGACTCGATGGCTGTGAATTATACAATTAAATCAACCCAGTTTATATGTTTACATATAAAAAATCTATAAAGTGTATGTCATGTCCTTCCTGACATTATGAAAATAATGTTTTGTAATAAAATATTCTAATATTTGTTGAAAATATGACGAGTTTAGCCTTTTAAATCTTAGAAAAATCTTTAAAAGTTTTATAAACTCAACATTTTTCTAATTTGATTGAAGCTTATAGAGAGTTTCTTGTTGAGTATTATAGCCCTATAGACAACGGTTCATTTTCTTCTTTCCCACTCCTCAGTTTCATCAGAAGTAGGAAGGTCACTCCGCTGCCTTTTCTATGATCATCACGCATCACCGTCTTCTCTATGGAAATGGAGCTCCTACAACTAAGGTAGAGAAATATTTAAAATATTAAGAATCACTATGAAAGTTTTATTTACTATGAAAGGATATGCTTCTAAAAGTTCTTAAAAATCTCTCTCCCTCAAAATATCCCCTTTCCAATTCACTGTTATTTTTGGACAGTTGGGAGACACATCATGATGGTACAATAAGGGAGGAAGGTTTTGGTCAGTGGACTCCTTGAGATATAACTGCTGGTCACATGCATAAGGGCAATAGGTCTGCCCTAGACATCACTGTTACCCTCCTTGTATCCGACTGTGATTGCTCACCTGTTGTCTTCCATACACTTCCAAAGCATTTTCTATAAGCTATTTCATTTAATGAACATAGCATATCATATTACCTGTGAAGCTAATGTCATAATTTTCTTCTTTTATGATTGAAATAGTTAGAAGCCAAAGAATTGGATATTTTCCCAAAGTCAAGAATCAAGTACAACATGGAATTGGCATGAAAAAGAATCAGTATAACTTTAAAGCCAAATTCTTAACCTTTGTATTACATTGTCCCTTCTAGGTCATTGAATTTGAATCACCGAGTTAAGAATTAAACAGAGATTTATGGAAAACACTTGTCTTACAGAAAAGCTATAGCATTTAGTTGTTTACATTCAAAATCCCTCAGGAGTCAGCCTAGCCAATGTTCACAGGAAGGCTTGAAACTTTAGCTGGGCAATCTGATTCCTTTCTCATTTATCATCCATATCTCTTGCTGTCCTAAGTTCCCTGAATTTTATAAAGAGAACTACATTAATAAAACCACAATGAATAAAGGGAAAGATGAACAGAAATTGTTCGGAACTAAAGTTTAAGTCTGGGTTATACTTTGGGCTGCGAACCATGAGGTCAGTGATTCAAACCCATCAGCCACTCCTGAGTCCTTCCTCAGGAGCATCGTGTAATTGGGCAAAGCCACAGGACAGAGATGAGGACGTCTGTGCCCATCAAAACTGCCTAGCTTGGAAACCCTGCATAGAATTGGGATTATTTGGAAACAAGTCCATGGCAATCAGTATGGAAACTAAAGCGTCCAAAGTGAAGCTGGTGTAAAACATACAAGTAGTGACAGGCGTCTCTTAACCCCCAATACCTTCTCAGTTTTTACTGCGCCGTTCTATGAAGACCCAACTTGAGGGAAAAACAGGATATATATATTTGTCTCCTTTATAGTCTCTAGAAAATAAAAATGCAATTATCCTGGGTACCAAGAAAAATAATCAAAGTAGCTATTACTTGCCTGTATTTATGCTATGCACATGATTTTAAATGCGATTAAAGTTCATTAAAATGTAGTATTTGTAATAATGTAGTTAGTGTTCAGCTGTTGAGCTACCATAGTGATAACTTGAACAGTATCACTGATCAAATCGTCCTAAGATACAGTACGTAATATCCCCATAAACTAAGGACAGATAATCCCATTGTGGTATAATCTAGAAAGTTTGAATGATTAATTTTAAAACTGGTCATTATTTTTTAAATTATCACTCTTCTATTTTTTACAATATAGTTGGGTCTTTATTACTACAAATCACATATACAGAAACTTAATTTAGTCCTCCAGAAATTCTTATATTGAATGGAATTAGATTTATTTTCTTTGTCCACTTTGGAAAACCTTATTATTATAATTATCTAATACACCGCCTATCCTATGGATAATGTGGGACCACCCATACTGTGTGCCCTTGTGCATAGGGTTGCCATTAGGTAAGAGCTGACTAGAAGGCAACTGACAACAACAAACTACTATAAAGCCACGAGTAATACATGAGCAACAAAACTTAAGTCTCAGAATATTGATGCTACAGGAGTATTAGAAGCAAGTGAAATTGGGGAAAATATGTGAGAATTAGAATCTAAAGTTATCAAAGGACCTTAGGTCCTTTGCCATTTACCAAATCTGTGATTATGAGTATGTCAACTTTCCTTAAGTGATCTCAGTAGAACTACATGGGCTTTATGGTCCCTTCCAACCATGGCATTTTATGAACCCAGAATATTTTCTAGTTGAGCTCCACTTATCAAGATAGAATGTAAGTCTATTATTTTTGACAGAATTTTCAGTAAACAAGACTGTTACTAGGAAATCTATATGGAAATCATATTTAGGAACCAAACACTTAGCTTGTGAAACAATCGCACAGTAGATTAATAATTTTCATTGGCAGACAGCAGTAATTGGGATGGCAGCTACATATCCAGGTGGGAACTAATCCTGCCCTGACAGTACCGAGCAGAGTAATTTAGGAAGCCTCTCACTGTGCAGAGTCCACAGTCATGTGTTTGGGGTACTCGAAAATGAAAAGATTTTTAATTAAACTTGGCATTTATTATCTCACAGCTGCTCCTTTTCATTTCCTATAAAGTGCCTTGATGATGCTACCAGGGCCTATAATACAACTCCAGAAGGAAGGTTTTATGTGGCCACAAATTCAGGAATGACTCGTTTGATCAGAATAAAAGGTTTAGATATAAATTTGGAGGTGATAGATTAAATTTGGTTAGGTCAATGTTAATAAAGAAAAATATTTGCAGATATTATACTTAAAGAAGTTAATTCATGAATCCAAACTAAATAGAAAAGGTGTTTAATTTCCTCAGAGTCAAGAATCTCTAAGATATTGTAATTTCTGCAGCATTTCAAAGGAGGTTGAATCAGCATGTTTTTGGCTTCTGTTGTTTGTTGTGCTAGTGCTTGAGCTGCTTAGTAGCAATAAATTAGTGAAGGAGCCTAACTTAACAGACCAAAGGCACAGATTTACCAAACAGAAGGTCAATATGGTGAAAGCACAGATAAAAGACAGTTTCTGTGAAATTTTCATCAATTGTTAGAGACAGCTAATTTCTTTTGAATCAACGACATCCACCTACCCACAAAAGAAAACAAAAGAAAACAAAAGAAAAACAAAGGAATTGTATAAGAACTAGAAAGGAATGCACCATATGTGTTTTTCTATGATACTGTCAATAACTGTGTTGAATAAAACTCTAGTTAGAAATTATTTTGTGAAATGAGGAGTAAAAATAAGCAGTACTTTGTTTGTGTATATATACGTATAATGACTATTACAGAATTAATAAACTATTTATTGACGAACCATATGCATAGGGAGCTTTAAATTCATATAAAATAGAATTAAGATAATTGAATTTCTTTTCAATGTTTTAAAACCTGTATATACACACACACACACACACACACACACACACATTAACAGGCATTGCTACAAAATCATAGAGTCCTTTCTTAAACAAAAATCTCAAAACTGGAAGCTTAAGTTTGTCCACATGTCCTCCACGTAGGTCTATATAACTTTTGAAGACAATATTTCCATTTGTTTAACTCTTATCTAAACATTTATGCACTCTTTAATATACCATATCAAAATAGAAATTTTGGCATCCTTGAGGAACTTTTGTGTTTTTTTTTCTTTTAAATATTCCCTAAGTTTTAAGATCATAATGATGCATGAAAAAGCAAGATCACAGGTAGAGAATCAGAGGGAGGCTGGGTGAGCTTAGAGTTTCCCAGTGAGACCCTTGCTGAAGAGTACGTACTTTTCTCAAAGGATGAGTAGATGGATGGTCCTAATTGGGGGATCATGCTGAAGTGCCACTTCCCTGGCCTTTTCCCGCCACAAATATAGCATTCAATATTCTTTCAATACTTATTCCTAATAAGCCAAAATGGTCCCCTTGATTCCTTCAAGAAAACCTATCATGATTGCACCTTTGGAATGCCAACAGTCTTCATAACCATCTGAGTTATCCTTTCTGCGTTTGAATTAATAATTGACAGCTCTAGCTCACACCTGAAAAGTCATTCATTGGATTGCAGCTTTTTATTTAAAGGCAGCTTGAACAAATTAAGCCAAAAATATTTCTCTGTAGACTCCCACTGACCCCAAACCAACCGATGCCATTGAGTTAACTTTGACTCATTGAGTCCTTGTAGGACAAAATAAAACAGCTCCTTGTAGTTTCTGAAACTGCTCATCTTTCTGAGAGCAGACTCCCCCATCTTGCTCCTACAGGTGAGTTTGAGCTGCCAACGTTGTTGTTAGTGGCCCACTACCTAACACACAAAGTACCAGATTTCTTGCGATAATAGATATAGTGATTTTTAAAATTTTCTTTTTGTTTTGTCCTATTTTTCAAAATTCTAAATTTTGTATATTGACAACTTGCAATCCAGAAATGTACTTTAATTTAAATATATATTACATGCAGATTTCCCAATTAAAAGAGAAGACAAGCATTAGGAAAATAAAAGGGAAGAAGCATTACTTTTTTAATTAAGTCCCTGTGTACGTTTAATTTTATTTGAACCAGCCCTTTTTAGAGTTGACGATGACAGCATTTAAGAAAATTCCAAGACCACCATGAGGAAGACGGATACTTCTCTGTTGTCATCACAGACTTAGACCTATCGATTGTTCTGGTGTGAAGCTGAATGTTTAAGTCTGAAAACTCCACTTAATAATAAAGATTGTGACCTGACATCACAACATAACATAGGAAGAATGTAAAGGGTCATTAGGAAGAAAGAGCAAAGGTATGTTGAGAGAGATGTTGAAATTTGCTCTTGAATGTAGATCAGCTAAACAAAAGAGCTGGAGAGAAAATTATCAAGGGAATCTTGAGAAAGCAAAATATTACACTGAAATGTTCATTGACCTAGAGTTAAAAAGACAAAGCAGAATAATCAGCATATGTCAAGCCAAAATAGCTGAAGTAAAAATCCAAGTCTCAGTTTGAAATATTGAAGGATAATAAGGGCAATATGTGCATTAAATTATGCAGGAAGCATCAAAAGAGGTTGAAAGTAATACACAGACACAATGTCCCCAAGATAACTGGTCAACATTCAATCATTTCCATAAATAATACCTCTTAAGACCCAACAATAGTAAAGGAAGTGCAGGCATTGGTTTCAGGCACTGGCAGACTACCACTTGAAATAGTTCAACAAACAGATGAAGCAATGCAATCAATCACTGGTCTAAGTCAAGAAAGCTAGGTACTTGGACAGTTAACCGAAGTAATTTCTAATTGTATCGATTCCAAAGAAAAGTAACCCGAAGGAATGCAGTGATATTATTATACGATACTGGAAGTTTTATACTGATGTGCCTGGGTTTAGAGAAATGAATTTCTAAACCCTGAAAGGATAAGAGCACAACTTGTCTGTCGGTTTCTCACAATGTGGTGCCTTGTGTGTTGCTGTAGTGTTGGAAGTTATGTCACTATATTTCAAATACGAGTAGGGTCACCCAAAATGGACAAGTTTCAGCAGTGCTTCCAGAATAAGCCCCTACTGTGGAGAAGAAGCAGGTTTTCCACTTCTGAGGAACTAGCCCCTTAAAACACTATGGGTGGCATGAAGACATTGTCAAATGCTCAAAACCGAACGAATAGAAGCAGAACAGTGTCAGAGATAGGGCCAAAAGGTAAGATTCGAGGTTGGAAGGCACTCAAAATGTGATTAACGAAGAGCTACCTTCTCAAGTAGAGTTGATCATAATGATGTGAATGGAGTAAGAACAGTGGGAACAACACCGTCAGGACCTTCATTTGCTGATAGAGCATGACTCAATCATATAGTTCACACTGGTGGAAATGGCACAATCAAAAGGAAGGGTGCTAGATACCTTGTAATAAAGGACACTTGAAGATCTATCTTGAAGTACAATTCGATATGATAGTGCTTGTTGAAATATAAAGAAATATAATCAAGACAACTATAATTCCAAATATGTATCAAACACAAAAGCTTGTGATGAAGAAATTGAAGAATTCTACCTACATTTGAAATTGATCAACTGTGAAATTCTGATGCATTTATAATTACTGGTAACAGGAATGCAAAAGTTGGGAACAGAGGAAAAAGTAGTAGACGACAGAAAAGGAGGAGGTCATATGATAGATTGTGCAAGACAAACAATTTTTCATTAGAAATACTTTTTTAACAACAAAAAATGGTGACTCCAAATGTGGGCTTCTCCAGAAATACAGAGAAATCAAATTGAATATAAGACTGGAAACAGATGATGGGTAAGCTCAAAATCAGCAGCTAAAACCAGACCAGAAGCTGGCGGTGGAACACTCCATCAGCTGTCATATATAAGGTCAGGTGAATGATGGAGAGAATTAAAACAAGTCCACAGGAGCCAAAATATGATGCTGAGCATGTCCTATCTGGATTTTGGGAATATTTCAAGAACAGTGTTGGCACTTTGAACACCACTGGCAAAAGAACTGATGAGTTATGAAATGACAGCAAGTTCATACAAAAAAGCAAAGGGTCATGGAAAGACAGGAAGGAAAGAAAAGATCAAAGTGGGTGTCAGAAGAGGTGCTGAAACGTGTACTTGAACATAAACCAGTTAAAGCAAATGGAAGTAATTATGAAATAAAACAACTGAATAGAAAATAACTAAGTGTATCTTGGAAAGGCAAGCTATTACATGGAAGTTTGCTTTGACCTAGAGTTAGAAAACAAACAAAAAGAATGTGATAAGCATATCTTAAACAGAACTGAAGAAAAAAACTCAAACATAGAATAGCACTATGGAAAGATTCTATGGGAAAAATATTAAATCATGCATGAAGCACCAAAAGAAGATGGAAATAATATGAGAGTCTCAGTATCAAAAAGAACAAGTCAATATCCAATCATTTCAAGAAAGAGCATGTGAGCAAGAACCAATGTTATTGAAGCAAGAAGTACAAACTGCCCTGAAAGACAACAAAAACAATATTCCAGGAATTGATGGAATATCAATTGAAAAGTTCCAACATGTTGATGAGTTGCTAGAAGAATTCACTGGTCATGCTAGGAAATTTGACTGGAAGAGATCCATATTTGTAACAATTTTTTAAAAGGTGATGCAAAAGAACGTGCAAGTTATAGAACAATATCATTGATCACATGCATGTACGTTTTTGCAACAACAATTGTAGCAGTACGCTGACAGGCAGCTGCCAAAATTTCAGGCCAGATTCAGAAGAGGATATGGAACAACGAATATTGCTAATATCAGATGAATCTTGGCTGAGAGGAGAGAATATCAATAAGAGGTCTAGTTGTGTTTTATTGACTATGCAAAGATATTTGACTGTGAACCATAACAGACTATGTTTAGCCTTGAGAAGAATGGGATTTCAGAACACTTCACTGTACTCATACACAACATGTACATGGATCGAGAGGACTATGGTGAAAGCAGCACAAGGAACTACTGCATGGATTAAAATCAGGAAAGACAAGTGTCAGGGTTGCGTCCTCTCATATTTAGTCAGTCTGCATGCTGA
This sequence comes from Tenrec ecaudatus, assembly GCF_050624435.1. Classification (NCBI taxonomy): domain Eukaryota; kingdom Metazoa; phylum Chordata; class Mammalia; order Afrosoricida; family Tenrecidae; genus Tenrec; species Tenrec ecaudatus. The sequence goes on along the minus strand of NC_134533.1, from coordinate 101,326,152 downwards.
GAAAATAATCATAGAATCTAGATTATATAAAGATGAATGTAGCAGCAGGATTGGAAGAAGGCTTATTTGCAACCTGCAATATGCAGATGACACAAACTTGCTTGCTGAAAGTGAGGAGGACAGGGGCACTTGCTGATGAAGATCAAGGATTGCAATCTACACTATGGATTACAATTCACCAAACTCACAACTAGACCAATAAGAAATATGGTGATAAAGAGAGAAAAGACTGGTGTTGTCCATGATTTTGTCTTGCTTGACTTTCCAATCCATGCTCACGGAAGCGACAGCCATGAGACCAAATGATGTATTGCCTTGAGTAAATCTACATACAAGACTTCTTTAAAGTGCTGAAAAGCAAGGATGGTACTTTCAGGATCAAGTGGCACCTGATCCAAACCATGATTGATATTTGCAATCACTCCCCATGCTTGTGAAAGTAGGGCAGTGAATAAGGAAGACCGAAAAAGAACAGAGTCATATGAAGTATGATGCTGCTGAAGAATATTGAATGGGCCAGGGACTACCAAAAGAACAGACAGCTCTCTTAGAAGAGTGTATAGCTAGCATGCTCTTTCAGGGCAAGAGTGAGGATTCAGTGTCTCACACATTTTGGACATGTAAGCAGAAGTCATTCCCTGGAGAAGCACATCATGGCCCATAACTGAAAGAGACCAGGAAATCGAGGTAGGGCCTACATAAGCTGGACGGACACAGTAGCTGCAACAGTGTGCTAAACATACCATCGTGTGGCTGACTCAGAATCGGGCAGTGTTTCATTCTGTTCTACACAGTTTGCTATAAGTCAGAACCTACAGAACAGCACCCAGTAATAACTACCTCCGCAAAAGGTTAAGAAAGTACCCTAGTTTTAAAATGTGAACATCTAAACTCCAAGAGGCAAAGGAAGTCCTGGGCCACAAATTTAGCAAGTGGTGACAATATTAAGTGCATGGTTTTTAGCACATGTCCACAACTTCTGGGAGATAGTCATGCTTTATCAGTTCAAGACCAGATTTTCAATCGAAAGACTTTTAAGTTTCAATATATTCTCAATTTATCTGTGATTTATTCTGAGCAATGTACACACATAAGGTTCAATGTACATTACAAATAAAAATGTCTTACTATTAAAATATTTATAAGCATGTGACTTGAGGCCACAAGTGGTTTTGTTTGAATTTTTAGCTGCATACTTTAAAGTTTCATAAGGGTATTACACTTCAAAGATTTTCATAGCAGATCACTGTGGTATAATAAAATTGTGGTAGTACTCTTGAAGTTTAGTAGAAGCACTTTGAAAATGGGTTCAATTTCTTTCTGCTTTCACAAACAGAGTTGCTACTGATTTATTTTTAGTTGTGCTTGTGCATTGAGTTTTGAAGTGCTACTCTATCAGTAATACTTTTCTGTAGCATTTTAAATTTTATGTCTTTAATAATGTTCTTAGGGAAATGTCTGTAAAGTCAACATAAAAATCAATTAAAATTAGTTAATGACTCCTTTTCAAACTAAATGACTGGCACAATTCATTCATCTATCTTATTTTTTAATTATAACACCAAAGCCATGGATATGAAATTAGTTGTGCTTTAGAGGACAGTGTCTGTCGTTTTTCTGAAGTGCTAGGTGGGTGCGTTTCAGAGTTAGATGGACCTAGGCCGGCGTCTCCATTTTGTACTTTATGAATCAAATTGCCTTAGCGACAACTCCTTATTTGTAGACAGAGGTCAATAACATGGACTCCTTTATCATCACGTTAAGCATAATTAAGCAAGTACTTTGGTTTGTAAGAAAAGACACAAATCACCCAGATGCAGGAAGCTGTCTGTATGAAGCCATAATGGAGTCTAAACCACTCATGGCCAGGTGGCTAACTATAGATGAAAGAAAAAAAATCTTAGCAAAATTATAATTGGCAGTGGTCAAGCCAGCACTATCATAGGTAGAACTATAGAAGCAGCCTAAGACTAAGATTGGGATTACTTTGAATTGCAGTTTAGAAAAATGTACAAGATTGTTTCTGGGGTCTTTTGCCCATCTGGCTACTTGATTGGCAGAGTATGACAGGTTCTTTTGGTCCCGGTGTCAAACGTCCAGGAGACATGCCTCTGTAAATCATTAATGGTACTCCTAGACTCCCCACCCCCACCCCAGCTCCTTGAGAACAAGACTGCTTCTCTCTGTGATGGCAGGGGAATTGGGGAGTTGTAATCTACTCTCAAACACATTCTACCTGAGGGGAAAAACAGCACATCCCTCATGAATGGTTACAATGAACTCAAATGGAGACGGAAACCATAAAAAGACTCAAAATGAAGTTAGGGCTCTCACTGTGTCTCAGTCATCCCTACACTGAGTACTTAAACATTTGAACTACTGTACTCTTTAAAGTGGTTGGCACACAGGCTGGCATTTCAATCCCCAAAAGAAGCACTACCATGGTTGCTTATATTATTACCATTGTTATTATAGAACCATTAATATCCTGTGCATATTTTATTCATATGGGATAGCATTGAAAAGGTTTAATTGTGTCCCCTGTCCCATAACACTCCCCACTTCCTTAATTTTTCCCACCTCCAAATTTAAGGACTTCAAAGTGCTTATTCTTTGCTCCAATTAGCATATTATTTACATAGAGACACGGAAACTTTTTGGACCCTGAAAAGATCATCTTGTAATTTGGAAATGACTGTGGGGAAGAAGTCATGCTGCTATTCTGTCTGGAAAACTAAAGCCGTCCCTTCCTCTCACTACTTCTACATGTCAAGCTTCAGAAACCAGAAGAGACAAAAATGGGTGTCCCAAGAGACCTTGACTTGCTCTAAAATGTACACAAGCTAAAGTGAATGAAAGAATGATGAAGTAAATGAGATGAACAAAACTTACAAAGGGTGTCACCAGAAGACAATGTAAAATGTTATAATGAAATATGCAAGGATTTGTAATTAGAAAATCCAAAGGGGAGCATATGGTAGGCATTTGTCAAAAGGGGAACAAAAAGCAGGAACAATTCAAATCCTGAGTCATAATAATGATGAATTTTATGGGCAAAATATTGAATGATAAACAAAACAGCAAAAGAAGATGTAAGGAATGCCCAATTCATACACACACACATTTCCAGAGGTAACATATGACCCCAAACTGATGGTACTGAAGGAAGATGTCAAAGCTTTAGTGAAGACACTGACAAAAATTTCAAAACTGACTGAACAGCACTTGAAATGTTTCGACTGGCAGATGCAATGCTGGAAGGTCATATTCATCGATGCCAAGAAATTTGGAAGACAGCTACCTGGAAAACCTACTAGAGGGGAACCATATGGGAGTTCATTCCCAAGGAAAATGATAAAATGGAATGTGAAAATTACCAAAATGACATCAGTATCACAAGAAAATATACGTTTTTGGGAGATCATTAAAAAACAGTAAGAATTTAAAAACATGGGTAGGAAACTGCCAGAAAGTCAGGCCAGATTGGAAAGGGGATGCAGAAGAAAACATAGCATTGCTGTTATTGACTTGATCCTAGATAAGATTAGTAGACTAACCACACAAATGCATCAGGTTGTATGGAGAATAAAAAACTATGGATAACATTGTAATGAATGACAATTCCAGAACATTTTTCTGTGCTAATGTAGAACTTGTACAAAGACCAAGAAACAGTTGTTGGAAAAGCTATGTGTTAGAATTATACCCACTCAACATGGGAAAGGGGGAGGTGGGGGGTAAGGAAGTGGTGTTAACAAACCCAGGGACAAGGGAACAGCAAGTGATCTAAATTGGTGGTGAGGGGTGTTTTGCAGGCCTGGTAGGGCATGATCAAGGGTAATGTAACGAAGAGGTATAGCTGAAACCCAGGTGGGGTTGGAGCATGACAGTGTGACAGGAGGAAAGTCAAGGGAAATAGAGGAAAGAGCTCGGAGGCAAAGGGCATTTACAGAGGTCTAAACAAAGACATGTACATATGCAAATATATATATGAGGATGGGAATAGATCTATGTGCCTATATTTATAGGTTTAGTATTAAGGTGGTGGAAGGACATTGGGTCTCTACCCAAGTACTCCCTCAATGCATGAATACTTTCTTCTATTTAATCGGGATTCTATGAAGCAAATGTGAAGAGAGCTGATGATGCCTGGCTATCAAAAGATATAGTGTCTGGGGTCTTAAAGGCTTGAAGATAAACAAGCGGCCATCTAGCTCAGAAGCAACAAAGCCCACATGGAAGAACACACCAGCCTGTGTGATCACGTGGTTCTGAAGGGATCAGTTATCAGGCATCAAAGAACAAAAAATCATATCATTGGGTACACACTTCCATGATATGATTGCTGAGGACAAACAGGTGCATAAGCAAATGTGGCAAAGAAAGCTGATGGTGCCCAACTTTCAAAAGAGATGGTGTCTGGGGTCTTAAAGGCTTGAAGGTGAACAAGCGGCCATCTAGCTCAGAAGCAACAAAGCTCACATGGAAGAAGCACACCAGCCTGTGCGATCACGAGGTGTCGAAGGGATCAGGTATAAGGCATCATCAGAAAAAAAATATCTTACCATAGTGAATGAAGGGGAAAGTGCAGAGTGGAGACCCACAGCCCATTTGTCAGCCACTGAGCTCCCCTTGCAGAGGGGTCTAGGGGAGGAGCCGAGTGAGTCAGGGTGCGATGTAACACTGATGAAGAACACAGTTCCTAAATGCTTCCTCCTCACCAATTATCATGATCTGAATTCTACCTTGCAAGTATGGACAGAGAAGAGGATTTCCACTGGTACAAATAGGAGCTGGAGGCACAGGGAATCCAGGGCAGATGATACCTCCAGGACCAGGGGTGTGAGTGGCAATACTGGGAGGATAGAGGGAGAGTGGGTTGGAAAGAGGGAACTGATTACAAGGATCTTCGTGTGACCTCCTCCCTGGGGGACAGACAACAGAAAAGGGAGTGATGGGAGATGTTGGACAGGGCAAGATATGACAAAATAATAATTTATAAATTATCAAGGACTCATGAGGGAGGGGGAATAGGGAGGGAAAGGAAAAAAGAGGACCTGATGCAAAGGGCTTAAGTGGAGAGCAAATGTTTTGAAAATGATGAGGGCAAAGAATGTATAGATGTGCTTTATACAATTGATGTATGTATGGATTATGATAAGAGTTTTATGAGTCCCTGATAAAATGTTTTTAAAAAAAAGAATTATATCCACTCAACATGTTTATTCCATCTGTATGTTGAACAATTAATCTGAAAAGCAGAACACTCTGATGAAGTACTTGGCATGAGAACTGGAAAAAGGTTCATTAACAAACTTTAATTCGCTGATAACACAACCTTGCCAGCTGAAAATAAAGGAGACTTTAAGTACATAATGATGAAGATGGGAGACTAAGGCCTTCATAGCACATTATACCTCACTGTATAGAAACATCCTCTAGATTAGAACAATGAACGTTAAAGCAAATGGAAAAAAGATTGAAACAATGGGGAAAAGTATTTCATTTTTTACCTGGATCCATAATGAATGCTTTAGAAGCAGCAGTCAAGAAATCAAGAGATGCAATGCATTGGGAAATCTGCTGCATGAAACCTATAGAAAATATTAAAGAGCGAAAACCTCACTTTAAGGACTCAGATGTACTTGACACAAATTATGGAATTACAAATTTTCTTGTACATATTCAAAAGCTGAGTAAGAAATAAAATAGAGTGAAGAAGTAATGTCTTTGAATTATGGTATTGGTAAAGGATATTGCACATACCATGGATTACAGAAGAATGAACAAATGTATCTTCGAAGAAGTAAACTAGAATATTTCTGAGAAGTGCAAATGGAAACTTTGTCTCACATTCTTTGATGATGTTATCCAAGTAACCGATGAAAAGAGAAGAACCCTCTCTGACAGAGAATGGCGCATTGGCTGCAACACTGGGTTCAGACGTAAGGTCAATTGTGAGGATGGCACAGGATTGATAGGGCATGGCTTGTTCTAAGAATTGGAACCTAACAACAAAATTTACACTTATTTATGTTTAAATAAACAAAATTTAAACCATCTCTGACAGGGAAGTAACATCTTTGTAAATAAATGATATACAAAATAATTTTTTAAAATCCAAAACACAATCCTTCCTATCTTTTTGTAACATAGCAACCCCGGATTATTCACCAGCATGAAGACTGGTGAAGCTGAGACCAAGTTTAAGGGTGTTCAGGGAATCATTAGGAAGGTGAGAAGGTGAAGGACAGAAAGAAGCACCGAGTATGGCCTTTGTCTCCTTATGATTGTCATTAAACAGAGCACATGTCGAAATGAATTCCCCATTTATAAAACTTTAAGGATTACTTTCAGTTAACTTTAATTCTCTCCACACATTACTTTATACCTGAAAACATAGATGCAAAGATAATGTCACTTGCATTCCGTGTCCTATTGCGGACAGAAGGAGGGCTCAGAACAAAGAGGAAGTCTCTCAATGGAATGGATTGCCATATCAACTGCAACAATGGACTCCAACATGACAAATTTAAAACATGTACTCCTATTAAATTTCTTGAACACATTATGCAGTATTTTTATCATGGGTTATGCCCAATAAAGCATCGTCTTGTGTTATCAATGAGAAAGCCAAACTCTACTCTCATGTTATGCTTGGACTAACGAATAAAAGGAATTAGGAAAGACATTATGAAAAAATTTTAAATTAACAAAGGAAGGAATCTACTGGTCTAGTGTTGCTCAATCTTTGACAGCAAAAATGCTGAAAAACATTTAAGAATAAAAATGAATTTAAATGCATATAATAAGATAGTTTTGTCCTGTTAAGACAAAAATTCAAAGGAAAACAAATTAACACCTAAAATTTGTACTACAGTGCAATGTGCAAATATTTGTGCATTGCTTTCTTCCCCATTTTTGCCACACTAAGTGTATTAAAAAAAAAAAACATAAACTCTTGTGACTTTTAACCTAATTTTCTAAAGTAGCCATGCATTTTAAAAATTATTTTATTAGCATCTCCACAATTCCCTGAAGGACCTTAAAAAGAGGAACAAAAGAGGTCTGCACTGAATACCTTAAAGCTGAATAAACCACCTGGAATCCAGCAAAGTTATAAAATCCAGGATTTCAGCAGAGATATCATGTCTTCTCTAATCGTGAATGTTAGCTATTCAGGTAACCTAGAAAAATTGTAGCTTTCCACAGCATTTTATCGTTTCATGCTTCTGCTGTTAAGAATGATGTGTTTTCTACCATGGAGCTGTAAAGAAATGGTAACCCTGCACAAAGGAAACAAACTCTTTCATTTAGAAGAGTGGCATTTCTTTCACACGATTGGTTCAAACTTACAAGACATATCAAAGGATCTGGCTACCTCTTTTGTTAAAGAACTTGAAGACTGAAGCCTGCTGGCTGAGTCTGCCTTTAATTCTTACCAACTGTTGAATCCAGGAGAACTCAATTAACAGATCTGGGCCTTATTACTTCCCATGGAGAGGAAGAGATTTTTAAAATTTTTATTTTTATAGGCTTTAAAAAATTGAGACAACTCTTCTTTTATTACATTTCATAATTCTGCTAGTTCTCTTCCCCTAGGAAATTTCAAAATGCAGAGAGAATGTTTCAAGTATATTGAAATATGAATTTACAGGGGCTGGCCCTGATTCCAACTACATGGAAAGCACCCTCTCCCCTCAGAAGAATTCACTTCAGAGGACAGCACTGAAGCTACAGCTCAGGGAAAGGGACATATCTGATCAGAGCACACAGGAGCAAATTAAGGGGGAGGAAGAAAGAGTGGAGCACATCCTGGACACCAAGTCCTGTGGACAATATTCCTGCTCAGAGCAGCCAAAGCACAGGGAGGACCATAGGGCTGGCCCCACTATGAGACATGATGTCCCTCACTGACCCATAATGCTACGGAGGACAAAACTGGAGACACAGTGTGGGAATTGTACCCAGTCTGACCCCACCACACTGAGGTGGAACACTAAGGGTGTGCAACAGAACCGCAAGGGGAGAAGAGCAACCAAGTCCCCAGGGAATGCCAAAAATAGAACTTTGGGGCCTTTCACACTTGACCGCAAAACACTCCTACAGGTCAACAAACAGACCTTAAACTATTTACAGGCTTTTCTTTCTTTTTCTGTCATTGGCTTTTGTTGTTGTTGGTTTTTCTTTTGTTGCTTTGCTTAGTCTGTCTTGTTTTTTTGTGCATATTATTATCTCTGCAGGTATATCTAGATAAGATAGGCTGGAAAAACAAACGGTTGGAGAAAACAACAGACCTTAGGTTCTGGGGGGACATGGGAGAGGGAGAGGTGAGAGAAAGGAAGTAGACAAGGGAACAGCAAGTGATCCAAAACTGTTGGCGAGGAGGGTGTAGGAGGCCTGGTAGGGCTTGATCAAGGGCAATGTAATCAAGAGGAATTACTGAACCCAAATGAAGGCTGAATGTGATAGTGGGACAAGAGGAAAGTCAAAGGAAATAGGGGAAAGAAATAGGAGGCAAAGGGCATTTATAGAAGTCTAAATACAGGCATGTATATATGTAAATATATTTATATATGATGGGGAAATACATCTATGAGCACATATTTATAAGTTTAGTATTAAGGCAGCAGATGGACATTGGGCCTTTACTCAAGTACTCCCTCAACACAAGAACACTTTATTCTATTAAACTGGCATTCCATGATGCTTACCTTCCTGACACGATTGCTGAAGACAATGTGGGTGCATAAGCAAATGTGGTGCCCATCTATCAAAAGATATAGCATCTGGGGTCTTAACCGCTTGAAGATGAACAAGCAACCATCTAGCTGAGAAGCAACAATGACCACATGGAAGAAGCACACCAGCCTGTGTGATCACAAGGTGTTGATAGGATCAGGTATCAAAGAACAAAAAAATTATAGCATTATGAATGAGGGGGAGAACAGAGTGGGGACCCAAAGCCCTTCTGTAGGCAACTGGACATCCCCTTACAGAAAGGTTGTGAGGAGGATATGAATCAGTCAGGGTGCAGTATAACACCGATGAAACACACAACTTCCCTCTAGTTCTCTATTGCTACCTCTTTGCCACTATCATGATCCCAATTCTACCTTACAAATCTGCTAGACCAGAGGATGTACACTGGTACAGATAAGAGCTGGCAACACAGGGAATCCAGCATAGCTAAACCCCTCAGGACCAATAATGAGAGTAACGGTACCAGGAGAGTAAGGGGAAGGTGGGGCAGAAAGGCGTAACCTATTAAAAGGATCTACATAGAACCCCCTGCCTGGGGTAAGGACAACAAAAAGTGGGTAAAGAGAGACATCCGACAATGTAGACATGAAAAATTAACATTAATTTATAAATTATCAAGTGTTCATGAGGAAGGGAGGGAGGATGAGGGAGGGAAGGGAAAAAGTGAGGAGCTGATGCCAAGGGCTCAAGTAGAAAGAAAATGTTTTGAGAATGACCAGGGCAACAAATGTACAAATGTGCTTGACACAATGGATGGATAGATGGAATGTGATGAGTTGTATGAGCTCCCAATAAAATGATTCTTTAAAAAAGAGATATGAATTTTCATCAATTAATCAGTTTTTCCAAATCATTAATACCACACGATATTCTCTATTATATATATGTGTGTGTATGTATATATATTTAATTCTCATTAGAGGAAATAGTGTAGAGAAAACTAAGTAGTCTCAGAAAGTTAGTATGTGGATGTGGTGAGAAAGTGACATAGTAGTGGCATATACATAATTAAGATACTACATAAATTAATGTATATTAGTTTTAAATACAATTAAATATCATTCTGTAAACATTAAAAGTTTTAAACAGGAGGTTGAAATTAGATTCCTGAAAGATGCAATGAAAACACGGGAAGAGTGCTGATTGGAAGGGAAAGACTGACTGAAGAAATCACATGCCCACTAATGTGCTCACCAAGTGATGATGTAATAACAGAGAACAAAATGGATGCAGGTGATGATTTCCCACTTTTCAATAGTCTCATGGTCAGGAAATAATCAAATTACTGTAACGGTAGCAATCTCGGTGGCTCCTCTCAAAATCTAACTCTGAATCGGCTTGGACTTTGCTATCACCCAGAAAGGAAGAAAGCAAGATTACTTATCTCTCCAGGCCTGTCAGGACACCGCGCTGGTTGCACATCTGCCCCTCGGCTCGCCACCTTTAAGGCGCACCTCTAAGGCGCTCTTCAGTTGCGTCGCTGCCGTCCTGCTGTCTGTGCTATACAGAGTCCAGGCCACATCCATGTCGGCGAGATCACAATGAAATGACTTCTGAGAAGCTTTCTCGCATCTTGACTCCTTCTTCTAGCCCTAATTCCATCTCCAAGTCTGATCATGCTACATTTGTCATTTAAGTCGATATTGAAAGAGCTGGGTTCTAATGACCTTGGTCTACTCAGGAAGGAACTCCATAACACAGTTTGGCCCCAATCTGCTATCTCTTCTGATGACTTTTTCATATTCTAGACAGTTATGAATCAGTCAGATGCTTACTCATGGATCATGACAAATTTTATTCTGATTAACGTATCGTGTGTGTGTGTAGTTTAATGTGTTTTGTGTGTGTAGTTTAATGTGTTTTTTTAGTGTGTGTAGTTTAATGTGTTGTGTGTGTGTAGTTTAATGTTTTTTTTAGTGTGTGTAGTTTAATGTGTTTTGTGTGTGTGTGTGTGTAGTTTGTAGGTCAAAATCCTAGTCTATCAGAAGGTGCTTGCTTGAAAATCAAATAGCCACAAATATAATATCATCAGTTCTATATGTACATGCTGTCAGTTGGTACTGGATTTCTTACCTTAATTTTTTTTCAAAGAATTTTAATTGTCCCTGTTGCCACATTCAAACAAAATACCAGCATCCCCAAAAGTGGTAGCTCCTCCCCAGACTAAACACTGATGTCCAGAACAACTCTCTTGTTATTTGACCTTACCCAAAGGCTTTGGCATTGACTTGATAACTATTTTGTCTTTGCTAATCCCTTTTTGAAAATGACAAGTTGTGTTAATCTTATCCTGACATTTGTTTTTGATATAAGACAGGTTAGGATGGTGAAATAAAGCTTCCTTTCTCTTTTAGGGACCTGGAAATATGTATTTGAATATTCACATAGCCATTCCTCCTAAACTGGATGTCACTCAAAATAAAGGCTTAAGTCTCTATACTGTGGTACACACAGTTTCCTTTGGGCTACCAATTGGAAGATTGGTACTTCTAGTCCATCAGAAAGAAAGGGCTGGGAATTTACTTCCATAAGCTACAATCAGGGAAACACACACACACACACACACACACACACACACACACACAATAGAAAGCAGTTGTATTCTACTCAATGACAATGGTTTTCTATCTTTTTGAATATTGTGCTAAGGATTGTTTTAGTCACTTAAAGATAGAAATGGGAATTAGATATAGATCCAGATTTGCAGAGGTGAAAGAAACGGAGTAAGTAGCAACTATAATATGTAAGAATTATAACAGCATTAAGTGTAACCAGCTTTCGGGTTATGAGAGCACATAATACAATTTATGTTCGTGGAAAGGCCCTGACAGAGATGATAAAAGCAGGTGAACCTGAAGGAATGCTTAGAAAATAGGCTATTTCCTGCAGAAAGAACAACATGGTCATCAATGGTCAGGCAAACTATTGTATGAACTTCTAGAAAATGATATGCAGTGCAACTTGGAAAATAAATATAAACTAGAGAGTGGTAAATGGTGAACCAGAAAAGATCAGACAAAAGAGAGCCAAGATAGTCTTAGGGCATCACCCAGATTTGATTTAGAGAGATTACACACCCACAAGTCACAGAGAGTTTTTGATAGAGTTTCTTAGGACAATAGTTCTTCATAGCTCAAAAAAAAAAAAACCAACACCGCTTCTTTTGATGACTATAAGCTTGGTTAAACAGGATGACTTATAATTTAGCAGCATTCATTATGTTTTCAATTGACTTTGTTTATTTAAGTATATATATGGTCTTCTGACAATGCTTAGAGTAGGTTATAACCTCCCCAATAGCATGAAGCAAGATTGTAAATGGGAACATTTTATGCAATCTCTTTTACACAGAATGGCTGGCAAAGCACAAGAATGCTCAAGGCTGGTCTTACAAGCCACTTTTAGCCCTCTAGGAAATTCTTCCAGCTCTCTGGGCTGTGAGCTATCATCGTAAATTCCTGAGACAGTCATTTAAGGACTGCTGACTGCTATGTTCTGTGTAGGAAAATTCAAGCAGATATGAGGCCAAACATTTGTAGAAACTAACTACGTACTTGAATTAATGATATAAAGAGAAGAAAGACCTCAATGCTAAGTCAGCACAGAGCTACAAACTCCAATGACACAGAGCACAGCAAGGGGCTAGAAGGAAAATTTCACCTAAAGGTTTTTACTGTGCATATGTGGAGGAGTGTTTATCTGATGAATTATTCATGCTGCTAATACACTGTTAACACAACCTGCCCTGCGCTTCCTTTCCCCATAAAGAACCTACTATTTGGCCTACAATTTGAGATCCTTGTTAGCAGCCATTTTACATATCAACTAATATTCCTTTTTGTTAACCGACTCCTCTTGTCCAATTAGTTATTTCCTTATCAAAACCTAATATCCTAACTGGAAACACACATGGATATCTACACGCTTGTACACACATAATCATGTATTACATATATACACACTACTAGAATCGGCTCCCTTGACATTTTAGCATTGCCTAGTTCTTATATGTATATTGTTTGTGTTCATTTGTATAATGAAGTAATGGAATTGTAGAAACCTTGCTTAACTAAACCTGCCTTCTTCATAAGAAAAGATTTTATTATGCTGTCAAAAGAACATAAGAAATATAATTTTCATATGTAATGTGTCCTATTTTGTGTCATTGAAAATGCTATTTAAAACTGCTTTTGTTTTTTCTCTTTCAGTGTAATTGGAGTAAAATATAAATTTGGGGGAGATGTGAGAATAGAATACATTAATTTATGAGAAGTCCCTTACATTGGGCTTGACACATGACACATACTCAAGAGATATTGGGCAAATAGAAAAATGAGTGGTGCCAACAGTGAATATTTTTGGTTGGAAGTCTACATCCACCATGACAATCGTCCCAACAGACCTGGCCATCCACTTCTGAAAACTGAGCCACTGAAAGCTCTGTAACACACCACTGACCACTGTACTCAGACACATGTTGATTGCCATGAGTCCAGATTGACTTGAAGGAAACTGGTTATCTTAGAGAGGACTTTTATTCATTAAATTAAAGGCATTTACTTGTGTGCCTATTTTATAATAGGTCCTGCATTAGATTCAAGAAATGTAGAAATAAATCATATAATTTATACATCAAAGACTTACAATGACCCTATAGGATGGGGTAAAACTGCCCCAGTGAGTTTCCAAGACTATAATTCTTTATGGGAATAGAAAACTTCATCTTTCTCTCCTGCTGAGCAAGCAGCTGGCAGTTTTGAACTACTGACCTTTGGGTTAGCAGTCCAAACATTACCTATTACACCACTAGGGCTCCTCTAGGAATTAACTAGCAGGCAATGAGGTTATTAAAATGCCCTTTTTTTTTTTACATCCTAAAGATGCTAAAAGACCAGTGAGACTGTTGAGCATGTACATAAACATGGGAAAAACTTCCTCAGAGACAATATGTGTACCTATGGCTAACTTTTGTGCTCACATTAATTTAAATTGATATTATTCCACATAGGATAGGACACATCTAAAGATACCACTGAATAATTTATAGAATGATGTCTTCTGAATCATTCAATTAAAAATAAAGTGTCTTTATATGTCTATGATTCAAAAAGTTCATGAAAGAAAAAACTGAAAGATAATGGGATTTTTTTCCACACCAAAAAATTTGATTCATATATATTCATAGAAAGTGAAAGAAAAAATTATCAAGTAAAAGTGCTGAATGAAACTTTTCAAAGGGTGGTTCAACTAGACAAAATAAAATATTATAATGAAATATGCAAATCCCTGGAGTTAGAAAACCAGAAAGGAAGATCACATTCTACATTTCATATACTGTAGAACTGAGGGGCAATGTCCAAGCCTCAAGTTGCAAATTTAAAGGACAAACAAAGCATCCAAAAGTTAGATGGAATCTATGGAGTCACTGTATCAAAGAGAACTGGATGATGCACAATCATTTAAGGAAGTAGTAATGATCAAGAACTGAAGATATGGATGAAAGATGTCCAAGCTACAAGGAGGACTTTGGTGGCTCCACGAATTGATAAAGCACCGACGAACATGTTTCAATCAACCGATGTGCTCTGAGGTGGCTTCCTCCCTTATACTAAAATCATGTGTAGCAAAGCTACCTGGCCAACTGACTGGGAAAGATGCATTTTCATGCCCATACCAAAGAAAGGTGATTCAATAGAATACAAAAAGTATAAAGCAAAACTAACAATGCCACATACATTTTTGCTGAAAATAATTTAAAAATTCAGTAGCTGAAGGTAGTTTACAAACTGTTATAGTATTGCATTGATAAGGAACTACTTGCGATTCCAAGGGATATCATTGCTAATTTCAGATGGATCTTAGCTCACAACAGAGAATACCAGAGTGATGTTTATTTGTGCTTACTGACCATGCGAAGACTTTAGACTGTGTGTCACATAACAAATTGTGGATAACATTGCATAGAATCGGAATTACAGACTCCTTAGTAGTTCTTATGTGCCTATACCAGAAGCAGTCATTCATACTGAACAAGGGAATCTGGCTTGGTTTAAAATAAAATTAAAAGTGTATATCAGAGTTATAATCATTTACCATATTTATTGAACTTCTATGTTAAGCAAATAATTTGAGAATCTGGATAACATGAAAAATAACATTGAATCAAGGAATGTTACTAGAGGATTAGTGAAAGACTTTTTAGAAAACAATTTGTCATATGCAGATGGCTTAACACTGCTGAAAGCAGAGGACTTGAAAAACTTCTAATGAAAATCAAATTATTCAACCTTGAATATAATTTTCACTTAAACATAAAGAAAGCAAAAATCCCAACAAATGGATCAATAAGAAAGATCATAATAATTAGTAAATAACTGAAGTTATGGAGTATTTAATTTTTTAAAGGAGAAATATTTTAAAATATTTTACTGGGAGCTCTTACATATATCATAACATTCCATCAGTCACATAAAACAGTATTGTACAATTGCTACCACAGTCAGTTTCAAAACATTTTCTTTCTTTTTTTTTACATCAGATGGCATGTAATATTTTTTAAAAACCATTAAACAATGTATTATTTAAGGTTAAGTATAATATGAGGGGATTTTTTAAAGTGTAGAAAAAATGAATTAAAATATAATAACATGTTTCCACTTTGCCCCACTTCTTTTTAAAAAAATCATTTTTTAGGGACTCATACACCACCCATCTCGATCTATACATATATCAATTGTGTAAAGCACGTTTGTACATTCATTGCCCTCATCATTCTTAAAACTTTTGCTCTCCACCCAAGCCCATGGAATCAGGTCCTCATTTTTCCCCTCGCTCCCCACTCCCCCATCCCTCATGAACCCCTGATAATTTATAAATTATCATTTGGTCATATCTGGCTCTGTCCCATGTTTCCTTTCCCCCATTTTTTCTGTTGTCCGTCCCCCAGGGAGGAGGTCAAATGCAGGTCCTTGAAATAGGTTCCCCCTTTCCAACCCACCCTCCCTATCCCCTCCCAGCATCGCCACTCACACCACTGATCCTGAGGGGATCATCCGCCCTGGCTTCCCTGTGTTTCCAGTTCCCATCTCTACCAGTGTGCCTCCTCTGGTTTGTCAGGCTTGCAAGGTAGGATTCAGATCATGACAGTGGGGAGGGGTGGGGTGGGGAGGAATCATATAGGAACTAGAGGAAAGTTGTATGTTTCATCATTGCTACATCACACCCTGACTGGCTCGTCTCAAGACCCTTCTGTAAGAGGATGTCCAGTGGCCTATAAATGGGTTTTGGGTCTCCACTCCGCACTCGCCCACTCATTCACTATGGTAAAATTTTAGTTCTGATGATGCCTGCTACCTGATCTCTTGACACCTTCTGATCACACAGGCTGGTGTGCTTCTTCCATGTGGGCTTTGTTGCTTCT
Source organism: Tenrec ecaudatus (assembly GCF_050624435.1). Classification (NCBI taxonomy): domain Eukaryota; kingdom Metazoa; phylum Chordata; class Mammalia; order Afrosoricida; family Tenrecidae; genus Tenrec; species Tenrec ecaudatus. The sequence goes on along the minus strand of NC_134533.1, from coordinate 101,309,969 downwards.
GAGCTAGATGGCCGCTTGTTTACCTTCAAGCCTTTAAGGCCCCAGATGCTATAATTTTACTTGAATCCATAAGTCCATGTAGCAACGTTCAGAAAATCAAAAGACATATTGCATTGGGCAAATGTGCTGCAAGGGCTCTCTTAAAGGGGTTAAAATGCAGAGAAGTCACTTTGCAGAGTGGTCCTGACCCAAATCTTAATGTTTTTAATCGCCTCACATGCGTCTGAAAGTTGAACAAGGGATAGGAAGGCCACCGAGGAGTTAGCAGTCTTTGAGTCACAGTGTTGATAGAGAGGACTGGAGACTCCGTAAACTGCTCGAAGAATGAACAGGTCTCTGGTGGAAGAACTACAGCCAGAATGCTCCTTAAAAAGGAGGATATGGAGGCTTTGTCGCATGTGCATTGGGCATGTTACCAGGGGAGACCAGTCGCCGAAGAAGAACAACTGGTCTGGTAAAGTCACCACAAAGACAAAGACCCTCAACACGACTGATGTAGTGACTGCGAGAATGAGATCAAACACAGGAAGGATTGTGAGGATGGCACAGGACGAGGCAGAGTTTTATTCCATGGATAAAGAATTGCTATGAGTCAGAACAAGCTCAGGGACATCTAACAATAACAACAACGCCTACAGGCGGACTGCAGTGTTAATCCTTAAGCTCTTGGTTCATAACCTAAAAGTCAGTACTTTGAACCCAGCAGCTTGTCTACTAGAGAAAGTCTTGCAAACTGATGACTAAGAAACCGATGTGGCAGTTCGATTCTGCCTATAGAGTTGCTATCAGCTAGAATTACTTGCAACACACAACCTTAACAACAAAATACACAAATATTTTCAGATAGTGGATACATGTTTGCAGCGTTAAATTTTAATGGCAATATCCTCAATTTTGATAAATTAATTCTAGGAGCTCTAATATAAATTGAATGGAGTCAAAAAGTAAAATCAGAAGATTAATACCTCTTGCTTTTTTATTAAAATGGTTCCATTAAGAAATTGTAATAGTTTGTCACAGATTGTTAGTATTAGAAATTACAAATCACCTTAAATTCTCTCTATTCCTCTGTTCACCCTACCTTACCCTATGATGATGGCAACTAGGAATAACATCAAAGAATCTTCTTTCTAGTGGACCATGAAATTAAAGCTCAGGAAACTGAAACAGCCAGCGGGACCCTTCCCTGGGTAATACCCCATCAGTGGAGTCAGGAACAACTGCAACGAGAAACAAACAAACAAAATTTATGAGTCTAGGAAAATGTTCACGGTCTGCTATCAGAAGGACCTAAGGCGGAGGAGAAACAGCAAGCTATACTCAGAGTAGAGCATTAAACTTTTGAGTTTGGTGCTCAGAGAATAAGTGGAATAAACAATGGCAGGAAATTTACCTCCACTTAAAATTCTTTTTTCATATTATATTTTAATTGTAGTGAGAAGATGTGGATGTTGTTATTCTGTGTAGTTAAGTTGACTCTGACTCATGGCAACCCTACATAAGACCAAACCAAACACTGTCCTGTCCTGTGTCGCCCTCATGTTTGTTCTTATGTTGGACCCGCTGTTGCAGCCACTGTGTCAGTCTATCTCTTTGAGCGCTTCCTCTTTGTCCCCGCCTCTCCATTTTACTGAGCATGATGGCTTTCTCTGGAGGCTGGTTTCTCCTGGTGGACAGCACGTGCCATGCATGTAAGATGAAGTCTCCCCACCCTTGCCTGTCAGAAGCATTCTAGCTCTACTCCTTCCAAGACAGATGTTTTTTGTTATTTTGACAGTTCACAGTACTCCAATATTCATTGTCAACACCCCCATTCAAGTACAACACCCACCTGACATCAGCCAGGGCATCGTTTATACCACATCCTCCTCTGAATCTGGCCTGAACTTCTGGCAGCTTCCTGTCAATGTTGGATGATCATCAGCAAGATTTGAGCCTTCTGTTCTTCGGGTAGGAACGCTGTGGATCTCTTCCAATCATTTAGCCAAGTAGCTGATTCCCAAATGTCTGGGCATAGATGAGGGCATGCGTCCAGTCCTGTATCAACGTGTTGAACCATTTCCATTGGTATTCTACCAATTCCTGCAGTCTTGCTTTGGGCTACTGCTTTCCAGGTAGCATGTGTTTTTCCTTTCATACCATTGGGCCTTGATCATATGCTACCTCTTGAAATGGTTGAATGTTGAGTAATTTTTTGGTACTGTGATTATTTGTATCTTAATCCATCTTTTTCTGATGTCTTCTGCATCATTAAGAGTGTTTCCTATAGAAACTTTCATTATTACAACTTGAGGCTTGTTTTATATTTTTCAGTTTAAGACATGATAAGTGTATTTTCTTTATTTGCTTTTCTAACTCTAGATCAATGTACATTTTATTATAATATTTTAATTTGTCTTCTCAGGCTGCACTTTGGTATTTCCAGTTAAGCACTTTCACATGATCATTTCCTCCACTTGCCTTAGCTGCTTTAGAATGAAGAACACATTTCAGCATCTCCTCTGACATCTACTTTGATCTGTTTCTTTCCGATCTGTTTAATGACCTTCTGCTTTCTTCCTGAATGGTGCTCTGAATATCATCACACAGCGCCTTAGGTCGTCTGTCATTGACATTCAATGCATCAATTCTGTCCTTGAGATGTTCTTGAAATTCAGGTGGATTACACTCTAATGGACTTGCTTTCATTTTCTTCAGCTTGAGCCTAAACTTACATATGAACAATTTACAGCCTGTTCTGTAGTCTGCCCCATTCTCTTTTCAGCTGCTGGTACTGAGCTTCTCCATGGTCTCTTTCCACAAAAGTAGTCCAATTGAATTCTGTGTATTCCATTGGGAGAAGTACACATACAGAGAGTTGCCTTTAGTATTTTTGAAAAAAATGTATTTGCTATGAAAAAAATCATGGGTCTTGCAAAATTCTAGCATGCAAACTCCAGTGTCATTTCTATCACCAAGATCATGTTGTCCAACTACTATTCCTTCCTCTTTGATTCCAACTTGCATTTCAATCTCTAATAATTATGAGTGTTTTTGAATGAATATTTAAGCAATATTAGATTGAAGGCATTTGTAGAATCCTTCCATTTCTTCATCACTCACTTTTGTGATTGGTGCATAATTTTGAATAATAGTTATATTAATTACTTGTATGCTGATATGCATAATTCTGTCACAGAGAGCATTGTATTTCAAGATAGACCTTGAAATGTACTTCTTAACAAGGAATGCAATACCATTCCCCTTGATTGTGTCAATTCCTGAATAACAAACCATCTGATTTTTAAAAACTACCGCCCATCCATTTCAGCTCATTAATGCCTAGAATATTGATATTTATCCATTTAATTTCATTTTTAAAGACCTCCCCCTTAACAAAAAGGATGTATGACAAACATGCCAATATCTACAATTTCTACACATACCATTCTGTGATACTGTTTTTATTTTTCAAGTTGTGTGAATGTTATTGCTACACCTTTTCAAATTATCTCACCAACACACATGCCCCAATCTGGAAGAACAGATAAGCAAGAGAGTTAAGTTTTTGTTTGTTTTGCTTTCTTTCATTTTTTAATTGACTTGCACTAAATAATTTCCCCAAACTAAAAAATCTGACCAAAGAAGATGTCAGGAAAAAAGTAAGTAAAACATATTTAAATTGAAAGAGAAGCAAAGCTGTGGACTTAGGGAAAATGTCAGAATGTAAAAAGCATTACTTCTTACTAAAGCTGTGAGGTAGAAACAACAGGACACAGACACATCTGAAAATACAATGAATCATGTGGAGGATCAGTTAGGGTAATCTCAACAATTGCAGAGGCAAAGAGAAAAGGAAATAAAGCAATTGAAGCGATGACAATAGAGAAGACAGACGGAGAACGACTCAACATAAAGATGATCATTGTGTTTTAATAGAGGATCAGTAACACAGCGAACAGAAAAAATGATCTGAGACTCCAACTGACACAGGCAAGGGGAGACTAGAAAAGAGAAGACAACAGAATGCACCAGTTAAATGTCTATCAATCCATCGTTTATAGACAAATGCTGGTTAAAATCTTGAAATGTAAGAGAGTGTTGAAAATTGAGAAGAAAAAGAAGGCTAACCTCTTAACTGTATACAGAGGAATATAAGAATATTAACATTTTACCTCTCATGTCATTGAGCTTAAAACATGAAATTAACAACAAGAGGTTATAGCATCTTAGTGGTTCATATACAAAATTACATAAGCTCTTTTCTTGAATGTCGAGGGTTATTTTGTAAAATGTTAACCGTTAGGTTGAAAAAACATTTATCTGAAGTTGCTCTTAGTTTCTTCTAGTACAGTTTCATCTGTAAAATCTAAATAAAATAAAATCTAATACTTTTTTTATTTTATAAGAAGCATGTGAAATAAGACTTTTATGCAATTATTTTTCTCTCAATACAGTGATCCAGTCTTTTACTAACTCATATTCATAGAATTATGAAAAATAATCATTAAAAGTTGGCATGAAATAGAATAAAAAAGCATATTAAAAAAAGTACACCACGACCAAGTGGGATTCATACCAGGGATGCAAGGATGATTCAACATATGAAAGACCATCAGCATTATTCACCACATTGGCAGGAAAATTGATAAGAATCATATGATAATATCGATAGACACGGAAAAAGCATTCGACAACATGCATTCCTTTTTTTAGACACTTAAGAAGACAGGAATAGAAGGAAAATTCCTCAATATTATACAAACCGTATATGAAAAACCAACAGCTAATGTGGTAGTTAATGGAGAAAAGACTAAAACAATTCCACTGATAAAGGGGACCAGACAAGGATACCCCTTGTCTCCACTTCTATTTAACATCATACTGGAGGTCCTAGCTAACAACATAAGACAAAGGATGGATATTAAAGGTATTCAGCTGGGGAAGGAAGAGGCAAAATTATCATTATTTGCAGACAATATGATTCTATATATTGAAGATCCCTTAAACTCCACAAGTGGAGTGTTGGAAGCAATAGAGGAATATGGCAGAGCGGCAGGATACAAAATCAACAAACAGAAGTCTATTGGACTGCTCTACACATCACACAAGACCACAGAAGAGATGGTTTAAAATGAAGTACCCTTTACAATAGCCAAGCACACATTGAAATACCTAGGGATATACCTGATTTTAAAAACCCGAAAGATTTTTATGAGGAAAATTATAAAACACTACTTCAAGAAATCAAGAGTGATCTCAACAAATGGAAGAATATCCCATGCTTGTGGATTGGCAGATTGAATATAGTAAAGATGTCAGTTCAACCCAAGGCACTATATAAGTTCAATGCTATTCCTATACAAATACCATCATCCTTCTTCAAAGAATTGGAAAAACAGAATACCAACTTCATATGGAGAGGGAAGAAACCCAGAATTAGCAGAGAACTCCTTAAGAAGTAGGACAAAGTGGGAGGGCTTGCTCTACCTGATTTCAGCATGTACTATATGGCCACAGTAGTCAAAACAGTGTGGTACTGGCATAATGACAGATATTCAAACCAATGGGAAAGAGCTGAAGACCCTGAAATAAAAACATCAGCATACAGGCAACTGATCTTTGTTAAGGGCCCAAAATATTAAATGGGAAGCACATACCATCTTCAATAAATGGTGCTGGAAAAAATTCTATATCTACCTTCAGAAAAATTAATCAAGACCCTTACCTCACTCCATGCACAAAAATAAACTCAAGGTGGATCACAGACCTTGAGACAAAATCCCAAATAATTAGGGCCATCAATGAGGGAATTGAGACAAACCTGAGAACCTTTGCACAGGGATTACATAGGCTATCAGAAATAGGGAAGGATACAAAGACAGAGGAGTCACACATAGACAAGTGGGATATTCTGAAGATAAGACACCTGTGTACATCTAAGGAATTCACCAAGAGAGTAATAAAAGAGTCCACCAACTGGGAAAACACCTTTAGCAATGACACATCAGACAAAGGCCTTATTACTAAAATCTACAATACTTTTCAAGCTTACCATAAGAGAAAAACTAATTGCCCACTGAGGAGTTAGGTAAAGGACTTGAACAGGCGTTTCACGGAATCTGAAATCCGAATGGCCAATGAACATATGAGAAAAAGTTCCCAATCATTAGCCATAGAGAAATGCAAATCAAAACAACTATGAGATACCACCTAACACCCTCAAAGATAGCCCAATTTTCAAAAAAATCAGAAAGCAACAAGTGTTGGAGGGGCTGTGGTGAGATAGGAACTCTCATCCACTGCTGGTGGACCTGTAGGTATATATGTACAGCCACTATGGAAATTGATCTGCCGATTTCTCAAACAGATGGAAATTGAGTTACCATATGACCCAGCAAACCCCCTACTGGGCATATACCCAAAAGAAGCAAGAAACAAACCACGGCCAGACATCTGTGCTCTAATGTTCATTGTGGCACAGTTCACAATCGCAAGGAGCTGGAAATAACCCAAATTTCCATCAACAGATGAATGGATTAAAAAACTGAGGTGCATACATACAATGGAGTACTATGCATTGCTGAAAAGCAGTGATGAACGCATGAAGCACATCACCGCATGGGAAGAACTGGAGGAAATTATGCTAAGCGAAGTAAGCCAAGCACCAAAGAAAAAGTATAATATGAGTCTGCTGAGGTAAGTTTATATATATATAAAAGAGAGAACAGAAAGGTAAGTACAAGAGGGGCACAGGGAAAAAGCTACTGTATACAAACTCTCCAGGGGTGAGGTCCAGGTAATATGGCAGGGGCCAGACCATATCCAGGGGTACATATGGTAGCCAACTAAAATAGGGGTGGAGGGAGGAAAGGGGAAAGAAAAAAAATATTTGTGCTGGGGGAATAGGCCACTGACCCACCGAAGGGGAGGGTATTGTTTGTGTCTCCACAGGGAAAGAGGGACCAGATATAAAGCCAGTGCCAGATGAATGAAATGTGCTAGCATGAAGTAGGGAGCCAGTATAGGGACCTGAGGGATCGGCCCCCATACCAGCTCTGATCAAACATGCCTCTCTCCCCGAAGCTGCAGCTAGGGGAGAGAGGCATGTTTGATCAGAGCAAATGGGAGCAAATGAAGGGGAAGGAAGGGAGAGTGGAGCACATCCTGGCCCATCGGGCCTGGAGGACGAAATCCCCGCTCTGAACAGCCAATGGACAGAGTGGACAATATGACTGATCCCACTATGAGACACCCTGTCCATTGATGGCCCAGGGCCCTAAGGGGGACAACACTGGAGACTCAGTGTCGGGATTGACCCTGACTGACCCTGTGACACTGAGGCAAACCACTAAAGCTTGTGGCAGAGCAATTGTGGGAGCAGAGCAGGGAGCCCCTGAGGGAGTACAAAGGATAGACTCTGGGGCCAAAGCATGGTACCCATTAGACCTGACTGAAGGACATGCCGAGATATCAAAAATCAGACCTTGATCTGTTTACAGGTTTTTCTTTCTTTTAAAAATATTTTTCTTTTAATTAAATTATTCTTCTATGGGTAATTGTTTTCCCTTTTCATTGTCATCGCAGTATTTTCACTCATCGCCTATCTTGCTATGCCTTGATTTTCAGTGCATATTATTATCTCTACAGATCTATCTAGATAAGAGAGACTGGATGAATAGTTTGGAGGAGAAAACAATGGGGCCAATGGTTCTGGGGGGACACGGGACAGGGTGAAGAGGGAGTAAGGAGGTGGTGCTGACCAACCCAGGGACAGGAGTGCAACAAGTAATCCAAAATCAGTAGCAAGGAGGGTGTGAGAGACCTGGTAGGGATTCAGCAAGGGCAAGGTAATCTAGAGAAATTACTGAAACCCAAATGAAGACTGAGCTTGATAGTGGGACAAGAGAAAAGTAAAAGGAAATAGAGGAAAGAACTAGATGACAAAGGGTATTTATAGAGGTCTAAAGACTGGAATGTACAAATGTAAATATATTTATATAAGAGTGTGGGGAAACAATCTATGTGCATATATTTATAGGCTTAGTATTAAGGCAGCCGATGGACATTGGGCCTCCACTCAAGCACTTAATGCAAGAACACGTTGTTCCATTAAATTGGCATTCCAGGATGCACACCTTCTAGACACGATTGCTGAAGAAAAATGTGTGCACAAGCAAATGTGGTGAAGAAAGCTGACAGTGCCTGGCTATCAAAAGATATAGTGTCTGGGGTCTTAAAGGCTTGAAGATAAACAAGCGGCCGTCTAGATGAGAAGCACCAAAGCCCACATGGAAGAAGCACACTAACCTGTCTGACCACAAGGTGTAGAAGGGTCCAATTATCAGACATCAAAGAACTAAAAATCATACCAATGGGTGCCCACCTCCCTGATACGATCAATGAAGACAAACGTTTGCATAAGCAAATGTGGTGAAGAAATCTGATGGTGCCTGGCTATCAAAAGATATAGTTTCTGGTCTCTTAAAGGCTCAAAGATAAGCAAGTGGCCATCTAGTTCAGAAGCAACAAAGCCCATGTGGAAGAAACACACCAGCCTGTGCAATCACGAGCTGTCGAAGGGAGCAGGTATCAAGCATCAGGGAACAAAAAAATCATGTTATTGTAAATGAGAGTGAGTGCAAAGTGGAGACTCAAAGCCCATTGGTAACCAAATGGACACCCTCATACTGAAGGGTTGTAGGGAGGAGATAAGCCAGTCAGGGTGCAGGGTAGCAATGATGAAGCATATCCTTTTTCTCTAGTTTTTGTTAAACATTTTATTAGGGGCTCATACAACTCTATCACAATCCA